>NC_135506.1:33986568-34036398 GCF_052857255.1 Amblyomma americanum | reverse complement strand
ATAAGCAGCACCATCCCTTGCGTCCATAGACGCCCGCACTGACCGTGGTACTTGGTCCCGGGTTCCAGAAGACACCGCCGTAGCCGCCAGTCCACGTCACCGCTGGAGCCGAACTGTGTGTTGGTACCATCCTGGTGCTCCGCTGACGGGGTCATCTTGTACGGTAACCGCCACCGCCGCCCACGCTGAAGATGACGGCCTCCTAAGCCTACCGCCTCAGACAGAAGCCGGGTTGACGCCGCCCGTGGCATAGACATCAAGCCACCACCTTGGTATCGGTACAGACAAGCCAGAAAACGAGGAGCAGCGGAAGCAGGAGCAGCGGGAGCAGCAGGAGCAAAAGCAGAAGCAGCAGCAGGGCGTTACAGGATGCACCGCCTCAGAGCAGACAGAACCGACGCTGACGCAAGGAACCTCTCGGAGAGCTCGAGGAGAGCGCGCGCTGGAACGTTGGCACGAGCGGAGCACAGCGTTCGAAGAAAAAAACTCGTGAACAGGTCGACGCTAACGCAATGCATCAAGTTTATGAATACCTCCACAATTATATAACAGCTACCGGCAGATTCCCTTGCTAAATGTTTCAAAAAAATTTCCGCATTCAAAAAAGCTTTTGGGTATTTTCAAATCTTACATTTTCAATTCTCCCACGTTCTCTCCCGATTATTTTGTTCCTTCTTTTTCTTTTGAAGTAATCAGAAATTTCACCCAAGGTTCATAAAATAGCTTGACGGCAGCTTTTCCTATTTATGGGGTATTCCCTCCGAACCCTGGCCAATCCCCCGTCGTGGGTATATGCCATGCGACCAAGGCAACAACAACTACTCATCTTTTTTTAATGATGAGCGTGCTTCCTTTGCCCTTTATTTCAATGTTTCTTGTTCGAGAATTTTCACGCGCACGCCTTGTAAGTATCCGTTAGCTATTTATACGTGCATTGGCACCGCATGTTAAAGATATCCGGGTGGTCGAAATTACTCCATAGGCCTCCACTACGGCACCCTTTTTTTTTCACTCCTTCCTTCATCCCTTCCCTTACGGCGCGGATCGGGTGTCAGCCGAAATGTGAGAAAGATACTGCGCCCTTTCCTTTCCCCAAAAGCCAATTTTCAATTCTCTGCATCACCCGCCGCAGTGGCTCAGTGGTTAGGGCGCTCGACTACTGATCCGGATTCCCGGGTTCTAACCCGATCGCGGCGGCTGCATTTTTATGGAGGCAAAACGCTAAGGCGCCCGTGTGCTGTGCGATGTCAGTGCACGTTAAAGATGCCCAGGTGGTAGAAATTATTCCGGAGCCCTCCACTACGGCACCTCCCTTTCTTCTTTCACTCCCTCCTTTATCCCTTCCCTTACGGCGCGGTTCAGGTGTCCAACGATATATGAGACAGATACTGCGCCATTTCCTTTCCCCCAAAACCAATTATTCTCTGCATCCCTTTTGACGCCACATGCATGGGGTTCAACGTCGCCGGCAGTAGTGGCACCCCACAGATTATACTAGAACACAATGACGTCAGACAGACTATACAAATCGCGTCACCATGAAGTACACAACAAGGCACGTAATAAGTTGTTGAAATTTATGCATAGTCTTCAAAGCCGTTTTATTCCACAAATAAATCAATACCAATTTCATCGTCCGGCGGGCAGTGAACGGGCGGGCAGTGAACTCGCGGCACACGCCCGATCGCTTCCCCCAAAAGCAGACCGGGGACGATCATGTAGCCGAAGAACGGTGTGCTTGTGTCGTGGAAGTAGTCTGCTGCCTCCGCGCCCGCAGTAACTGCCGTGGCCTTGAGCTCGGACCAACTGTCGAGGAACCGTTGCAGAGGCACCCAGACGGGCTGCGGCACGGCGTCCTTCCGAAGATTCATCGCGCGGTGGGTCTTCCGCGCGATGAGTTCTTACAGGAACGCCCCGTCGGTTACCCTGGTGTTGGTGCGGTCCAGTTCCCCGACAGCATCCATCACATCCGAGACAGACCGGGAAGTCGCGCCGAACGCAGCTAGATGTGGCGAACTGAAAGTTCTCCTCTGGCGGCCCCGCAATATGGCGGCGGGTGCCAGCGTTCCAAGAACGGTCGTGCCGTGAGGCCAGGTCCTCGCTGGTGCAGGTCACCACGGCGACGACGTCGCGCTCCCGGACGCCCTCAGCGTCCAGCGCGCAGGCGTAGTACCTTCTCGTACACTGAGCGTAGCAGCCGGCGCAGACAATGCGGGAGCAGATAAGCAGCACCATCCCTTGCGTCCATAGACGCCCGCACTGACCGTGGTACTTGGTCCCGGGTTCCAGAAGACACCGCCGTAGCCGCCAGTCCACGTCACCGCTGGAGCCGAACTGTGTGTTGGTACCATCCTGGTGCTCCGCTGACGGGGTCATCTTGTACGGTAACCGCCACCGCCGCCCACGCTGAAGATGACGGCCTCCTAAGCCTACCGCTTCAGACAGAAGCCGGGTTGACGCCGCCCGGGGCATAGACGTCAAGCCACCGCCTTGGTATCGGTGCAGACAAGCCAGAAAACCAGGAGCAGCGGAAGCAGGAACAGCGGGAGCAGCAGGAGCAAAAGCAGAAGCAGCAGCAGGGCGTTACAGGATGCACCGCCTCAGAGCAGACAGAACCGACGCTGACGCAAGGAACCTCTTGGAACAAGGTCAGAGCTCGAGGCGAGCGCGCGCTGGAACGTTGGCACGAGCGGGTCACAGCGTTCGAAGAAAAAAACTCGTGAACAGGTCGACGCTAACTCATCTTTTTTTAATGATGAGCGTGCTTCCTTCGCCCTTTGTTTTTTTTTGTGGGGGGGGGGGGAAGATAATTTTCACGCGCACGCCTTGTAAGTATCCGTTATTTATACGTGCAATGAAATCGCTGGTGGTCGAAATTACTCCAGAGGCCTCCACTACAGCACCTCTTTCTTCTTTCACTCCCACCTTCATCCCTTCCCTTACGGCGCGGTTCGGGTGTCCATCGAGATCATGCACATCTATTTTCTGTATAAAGTTTGTCCTGAAAATCAAGCACTATGTATTTAAATATGTTCTACAACCGCTGTATGTCTTGCACACGGGGGCTGGAACCTCGTCAAGTGAACTGTTTCGTTCGAGCTCCTGCCGCTTTGACGGAAATAAAACAAATCAAATCAAATATGTGACACAATTACTGCAACGTTTCCTTTCCTCAAAAGCCCATTTTCATTTTGTTTTGTTCAGAACAACAAATGGTGCACGCAGTCCACAAGCTGGCGGTTCCGCAATCACTGCGTGCCAGTCGGATAGAATTTGGTGGTAGCAGAATGTGCATGGAGACAGTGTATTTGGCACGAGAACTCCAGTTCGATGACCGAGTACAATGGCGGGTCTTATGCAATGCTGGCAGCAGGGCGGTCCTTCTCCCGAACGTCTTGGGAACGCTTCCCTCGGTGCAGATTGGAAATGAAAATTGGTTGTTGGGTAAAGGAAATGGCGCGGTACCTGTCTCACATTTCGGCAGACACCTGAACCGCGCCGTAATAATAATAATTGGTTTTTGGGGAAAGGAAATGGCACACTATCTGTCTCATATATCGTTGGACACCTGAACCGCGCCGCATGGGAACGGATAAGGGAGGGAGTGAAAGAAGAAAGAAAGAAAGAGGTGCCGTAGTGGAAGGCTCCGGAATAATTTCGACCACCTGGGGACTATTTGACGTGCACTGACATCCCACAGCACACGGGCGCCTTAGCGTTTTGCTTCCATAAAAACGCAGTCGCCGCGGTCGGGTTCGAACCCGGGAACTCCGGATCAGTAATCGTTCAAATTGGCTTCAGTGAGAGCCCACCCCACCAACGCAGCTCGCCCGGATAACGGGGGTGCACCCACGTACACATAGCCGTATCGGTAGCCTCGAAGAATAGATGGGCCCCAATGCAAGTTCCATTAGGAGAAGCAGATTAGGAAGGTATACCTACTGCACAAAAGAATGCCCGACTGCATTCCACGAAGCAGCGTAATTTTGGTGCAGCACGGATTAACCGGCGAGCTTTCTGCACATACACACACACACGCACACACACACAAAGAATACATTCTGCAGCTTTCTAAACAAAGGAGAGCTGATATAAAAGATAAAAGCAGCAACTGGCGAAGACGACACCGGAGGCGACGCCCCGAGGCTGACGCAAAAAGGGCAATATGCGGGCGGGCAGTTCATCGCACCTTCGGAAATACGCTCAAGCACGATGTACGGGGTGGCGCTCATACTCTGAATGACGTCGACGCTTTGCCGGAGCACGCAGCCTTCAGGCGCGCGCAGTCGCTCTTGCCAAAGAGCGCCGGTCGTCAAGGGTGACGGGGCTCCCAGCACCGCCACCGCCACCTGTTGCGTCACGACAATGGCGCCACGCTTTCCGAAGCCTAGCGCCGAAAATACGCGCTAAAAGTCAGGCGACGAAGCCTCGATGCAACCATCGTGGCTTCGCCTTTGGATTACCTCTTATTTCGTTTCGTTTTTTTTTGTTTTTCAATCCTTAATGCTGTCATTTTTCACGCTCCCTTAACAGGGCATTCCTGGCGTGCACAATTGCCCTGCACAGCACGTAGCCTCTACCCCGCTTCTTTTTTCTTTTTATTTCAGGCGGGTTGCGCGAAATAGTTTAAACGCTTATTCTGACACAGGTGGTGTTCGCTGCTGTCAGTGCAGCGCTGCTGCTGCAGTCTGTGCAACGATGGCGAGGTGGTATAAAATAAATAAATAAAATAAAATAAATAAAATAAAATAAAAGTGGTATAAAATAAAAGCGGAGTGTCGAGCACTAAGCGCGCTGTCTTTGGTGCGGCCACACTCCAGAGCTGCAGAACCGCAAGAAACTTGGAACAAGGCAATCATGGTTTCAACGAGGGCGTACAGTTGCAATAATAATAATAATAAGCAACAGCGATACTGAACCGATAATGTATGTAATTAAGATGCCCACACAATTAAAAGGCAAAACTAGCACAGTGGAGACCCCTTGCCAACAGAAAGGTGCCAAGAGGGGTGTAAAAACGAAAGGCCGTGCTGCTGATGCAGTTCCGAAATTCGGGTTCAAAGGGGCTCGGCGTTAGGAATGCACAAGCTGCAGCATTACGACTGGCATGAGCCCCAGATTTCACACCCAACATTCGCACACCTCTCACAGCATTCACAGAACCGGGCCCTATAAAAAGCCTCTCTACGGACATCAGGGAATGATGTTAATAGAACCTTATTATGGAACATCTACCCTTAGTTAATAGAACCATACACCACTAAGCGAGTGGGAGCCACGGAGAAAGAGAACCTTCGAACTTTTAACTAGACCCTCAGAGGCGTTCACACATATACAGTTGAACCTCGTTATAACGAAGTTGAAGGGGTCCCGCGATTACTTCGGTAGAGCCGTAGCTTCGTTATAGACAGTGTTCACCGAGCTTCCATGGGTGATAGACATTCCTTCGTTATATCGAATATTTTGTTATAAAACGTTTCGTCATAACGAGGTTCGACTGTATATCCACTGCTCACACGATATAAGCTTGCCAGTGAGGAGGTACACGTCTCCACACTAGTACACGTCTCCACTGTCCTAAACCCCTCTAACGTATGTTCCCGAGTTTTTCAGTGAAGCCCGCGAACAGCACGCGAACAGTGTATGCGGACTTCGATGGTAAATAAATCAGCTGACAGAAATGCCAGTCAATTTCAGAGCGCGCGAAATTTTGAATCCCACCCATTTTTGAGTCCCACGAATTTCATCAGACGCATCGCGAATAGGCGAGGAGGAGTTAAAGAAGCCGAGGCCAGGAAACTAATCCAGGCCTTCGTTCTTAGCAGAGTCATCTACTCCACACCATACGTCACCCTCACTGTCAGAGAAAGGGACGAAGTGGATTCTCTAATTCGACACTCCTACAAAATTGCGCTGAACCTCCCTCGTCATACCCCAAATGAAAAACTAATACAGTTAGGAATTCATAACACCTTAGCGGAAATGATGGAAGCACACCTCACCGCTCAATACGAAAGACTATCAGGCACTGAAACGGGACGTTTCGTCCTAAAGAAGGCAGGAATACAATATGAAGGAATCCGTGCACTCACCTTGCCAATTCCAAGACTCGTGCATTAATAGTCCATCCTCTGCCCAAAAACATGCATCCACACTATGATACAGACAGAAGAAAGGCTAGGGCAAAAAAAACTTCACGAAAGATTTTCAGTTCAGAAAGACACGGCGCATGTGGACGTGGCAGAACATGCGGACAGAGACGCCTTTTCCCTGGCAGTTGTCGATCATCGAGGTTCTCCCGTCGTATCGGCGACAATCGATAAAACAAAATTTCCGGAGGCCGAAGAAGCTGCCATATCTTTAGCAATTACCTCCACCACTGCCAAATACATCATCAGCGACTCTAAAACCGCAATTCGAAATTTTTGCAAAGGAAGGGCCCACCCAGCAGCCATCAATATATTACAAAAAATCTCCAATACCCGCCAGATCACATTGATCTGGGTCCCCGCCCATTCGGGCCATCCTGGAAACGAGGCGGCGCACCAATTTGCCCGAGGATTCGTAGTTAACCGGGAGGTGCGTTACCCCGAGCTCAGGTCGGCCAAGGAGCAAATGACGACCTACAAAGAAATTACTACCCACTTCAAGAAAGAAAGACAAATCTTCCCAGACCCACATAGATCTTTAAGTAAAACACAACAAGTAAGTTGGCGGCAGCTCCGAACAAACACTTTCTTTAATCCGTGCATGTACTCCATATGGTTCCCAGAGCAGTTCAGCCCCATCTGTTCTCTCTGTGGGCACCATAAGGCAGACACACCCCACATCCTATACTCATGTCCTCAAGACAAGCCGTCGAACAGTCTGCAGCTCTCTACACAATCGCAGTGGGAGGCCGCGCTGCTCAGCTCGGACCCGAAGGTTCAACTCCGAGTCACGGAGCGGGCCGAAGAGGTCGGCGAGCGACATCGTCGGTCGGCCACCTGGCGTCCGGCCTAGAAGAGGTGCCCACCGCGGGGAGGGGAACGTCACCCCAACCCGCGCCAAAGACCTTTTCTTTAATAAAGTTTACCTCCTCCACGAATCTCTCTTAGCAAAATTACAAATTTACGCTATCCGTACCGCGTTGTATCTGATTTTCATTCCTCTCTCGCTCTTTCTCAGCTGGTTGCAATGGTATATGGAGACCATACCGAACAGCGCCAGCTATCACGAAACAACCACTATATAGCTCCACGACATGCACAGTTTCCTGTAGCGGCAAGGGTCGAGAAATTCGAGAGACGTGACAATATCTGGAGAGGTGAGAATATCTGGAGGTGCGACAATATGTGGAAAGGTGGCAATATCTATGGAGGTGACAATATCAGGAAGGATAACTATTTCAGGAAAGGTTTAATTTCGGAAGAAGTGATTTTGTGGGAGGCGGAAGCGATTCGCCTCCATCGAAACGCTAAGGCGCCCGTGTGCTGTGGGATGTCAGTGCACGTCAAAAGTTCCCCAGGTGGTCGAAATTATTCCGGAGCCCTCCACTACGGCACCTTTCTTCATTTCCTCTTTCACTCCCTCCTTCCCTTACGGCGCGGTACAGGTGTCAGCCGATATGCGAGATACTGCGCCATTTCCTTTCCCCGAAAACCAATTTTAATTTTTACCAACAATTCGCCGCGGTCGGGTTCGAATCCGGAGTTACCGGGTTCGAACCCGACCGTGGCGGCTGTGTTTTTATGGAGGAAAAACGCTAAGGCGCCCGTGTGCTGTGCGATGTCAGTGCACGTTAAAGATCCCCAGGTGGTCGAAATTATTCCGGAGCCCTCCACTACGGCACCTCATTCTTCATTTCCTCTTTCACTCCCTCCTTCCCTTACGGCGCGGTACAGGTGTCAGCCGATATGCGAGATACTGCGCCATTTCCTTTCCCCGAAAACCAATTTTAATTTTTACCAACAATTCGCCGCGGTCGGGTTCGAATCCGGAGTTACCGGGTTCGAACCCGACCGTGGCGGCTGTGTTTTTATGGAGGAAAAACGCTAAGGCGCCCGTGTGCTGTGCGATGTCAGTGCACGTTAAAGATCCCCAGGTGGTCGAAATTATTCCGGAGCCCTCCACTACGTGCACCTCTTTCTTTCTTTCTTCTTTCACTCCCTCCTTTATCCCTTCCCATACGGCGCGGTTCAGGTGTCCAACGATATATGAGACACATACTGCGCCATTTCCTTTCCCCAAAAACCAATTATTATTATTATTACCAACAATTCCGGGAGAGGTACAATTCCGGGAGAGGGGCAATTTCGGGAGAGGTGATAATTACGGGAGAGGTGATAATTACGGGAAAGGTGGAAGCACGAGCCCGCGACGCTCTCGGTGAAATGCGACTGCGTAATATAATGCCTCGGAAAAGTGGCACTGGCCGTGCGTACCTCGCAAATAAAGTGGACAGGCCATGGCACGCATAGCCCCGTCAACGAGGCTTACTGTCAAGACATTCTCCGTCGACCAAAGCGTCTTGACACTTTCCGCACATTCCTTCGTCGCAGCAGCGGCGCGTACTCGCGATTGCGCACATAGTTGCCGAGTCGAGAACGCGATTACGAACGCGCAAGACGCTTCCCCGTCGAGACGCTTAGGGTCGCATTACGCGCAAGCTACTGTCATTGTACCGGAGGGGGTCTCGCTGACATCTACCGCACAGCTCCGTAGTCCTGGTCCGGCTTGTCCGCAATTAAATGACCGCAACCAGCTGTCGCAATGGCTCGTTTAGAACGCCCTTTTCGCCATAGAATTTGTTGCCCGCACGGCAGAGCCCGGAACCCACCGCGGCCGCAGAAACGGCGTTCGGCGGATGAGCAGGAAGGAGGTCGCGAGGTCGAATCCCAGCGGCATTTCGGTGAAGGCGAAATGCAAAAACGTAAGTATACGTGCTTGATGGGACCGCATGTTATAACCAACAACCCATTGTGTCGAAATTAATCCGCTGCCATCCGTTATGGCGCGGTTCAGGTGTCCGCCGATATATATCGTGAGACAGATACTGCGCCATTTCTTTTCCCCCAAAACCAATTTTTCTATGCGTTTTCATCGAGGCAAAACGCCAAGGCGCCCATGTGCCGTGCGATGTCGTTAAAGATCCCCAGGCGGTCGAAATTATTCCGGAGCCCTCCACTACGCCACCTCTTTCTTCCTTTCTTCTTTCCCTCCTTTCTTTATCCCTTCCCTTACGGCGCGGTTAAGGTGTCCAACGATGAGACAGATATTGCGTCATTCCCTTTCCCCAAAAACCAATTATCATTATTATTATTCAATTTTTTCACCCATAATACGAAGACTCTCTCTTCCTAATTTCACTCCCACCTTCCCCCTTTTCCTCACGCCGTGGTTGAGGTGTCCACCGAGAAGTGAGACAGCTGGGCCTTTCGCTTCCTCAAAAACATCTTTCTATCCATCGTCTAGTTCGTCTTTTCCGAGCGCAGTTTCCACCGCGTTGCTCGTCATCGCGTACGCCAACCAGTATAGAACTCGCCCTCACAAACACTCGTCAAAGCAAAAGAACAGGGGTGACTACTTCCCAATTCATACACCTGAGAAGGAGGACTTCATCAAGCACCACGCGCGCACACACACACACACACGCGCGGGCCGACCGCAATACGCGCCACGAGGTCACGGCTGGGCGCACTTCGCATTGCCCCGTCGGCGCAGTGACAAGCACGCCGAATGACAAGTCACTTCCCAGGAAGAAGGCGCGGTGGTGGCGGCGTTCCCTTTCGGCGCAAATATTTGCCACATCCTTCGCTGCTCCGGGGCTGCAGCCACACAACGATGCGTGAGGGTCTGCCGCGTGCGTACAAGGTACACACACGCTACGCGTACACACACGCGCGCATACACGTGTGCCAGCAGCGTACACACACGTGCACGCGGCGGCTACGCCCCAAAGCAGCTGATGAGCGCCCGGCCGCAATCCCTCTTCTCTGTCCTCAGCGCGGGTTGCGAGAAGCGACGAAAACGAGCCACGCCCTGCGCTACGCCACACTATGCGTGTGAAAGAAACACGTGCCTCGCCCATTTGCTTGTCGCACGACGAGTCGACAGTGACCGCGTTCTTGTGCGCGCGAGGCAGGCCGCGAGTTTTGGCGCACCGGAGGTTGCTCACCGTGTATGCATGGCGTACTAAACACGTTCCCGACTGAGTCACCGGATAAGTTCTCGCTTCGCTCTGTGCGTAACTGCGGCATAATCTTCAGAACGAGCTGGAAAGTCTGCGGGCAAAAACCTTTCTTTATACCACAGATGGCAGCGGTAATTATACCCCTCTGACTATACGCTAACCACAAAGCAAACGTCAGATGGTTCTGACGAGGCGCATTCTCGCATCCTTTGGTGAGCACCTGAACTGAGAGAGAGAGAGAGAGAGAAAAGCGAAAAAGATGGCAAGCAAAAAATAATAATAATAATAATAATGATAATAATAATAATAATAATAATAATTGGTTTTGGGGGAAAGGAAAATGGCGCAGTATCTGTCTCATATATCGTTGGACACCTGAACCGCGCCGTATGGAAAGGGATAAAGGAGGGCGTCAAAGAAGAAAGGAAGAAAGAGGTGCCGTAGTGGAGGGCTCCGGAATCATTTCGACCACCTGGGGATCTTTAACGTGCACTGACATCGCACAGCACACGGGCGCCTTAGCGTTTTTCCTCCATAAAAACGCAGCCGCCGCGGTCGGGTTCGACCCCGGGAACTCCGGATCAGTAGTCGAGCGCCCTAACCACTGAGCCACCGCGGCGGGTCGAAAGATAAGAGACGAGATCCGGACAGTGTATGCAACTGTATAATTGGTAACGCTCTCTTTTCTTTTCTTTTCTTTGTAACAGCTCGCATTGGCATGTGGAGTATCCAGTCGCACAAATAAGCACATGCAGGCAGAAGCACTCCCATTAAGTGCGGATTATCTGAAATCAAACTTTTCTTATTTTCCTCGATGATCTATCTATCGACCGCGCTATGGATGCTAACTCGGGCGTGCTAACTCGGACCTCTCCATAAAAACCTAATCAAAGAACAGAACCGAAGGACGCACGCTCGATCCCGGCCGTGGCGGTCGAATTTCGATGGAGGCGAATTTCTAGAGGCCCGTGTACTGTGCGATGTCAGCGCACGTTAAAGAACCCCAGGTGGTGGAAATTTCCGGAGCCCTCCACTACGGCGTCCCTTATAGCCTGAGTGGCTTAGGGACGTTAAACCCCCATAAACCAAAGAACAGGAGGTACTGTGGAGAGAACTCCAAACTAAACCTCTCCCTAATCCAGCTGTCCTAAGCCATGTGTACCCGGATAGATTTAAACCGGAGTGCAGTAAATGCGGCGGCAAAGCCACCGTACACACGCATCTTCCGGGACTGTCCGACAGATCTCCCACCGATAGATCGCTTGAGAGGCTCGCGCACGCGGTCCCGCAGGCGATCTTGCTGCTCAGCTCCGACCTAGAAACCCAAGTACAGGTATTGAAAAGAGCCCAAGAGGTCGCCGCCATGGCTCCACTGACCGCCACCCACTTGTAAATGAAGCCGATAATAAAGGTTATCCTATCCAGATCCCCCCATCTCAGCATGTGCGTGGCGTAAATATACCGTCAGAAACAACGCGCTTAGAGGTGTTCGAACATTCACGACTGATAAAAATATCTCCCGGCGGACGGGTGCTGAAGAGGCCCCAGTAACCAGTGCGTTTTTCAATAAAACAGCACCTATATGTGAGTCGATCAACGCAGTACGCGGGAAAAAATAATAATAATAATGAATAATAATTGGTTTTTTTGGGGGAAAGGAAATGGCGCATTGTCTGTCTCATATATCGTTGGACACCTGAACCACGCCGTATGGGAAGGGATAAAGGAGGGAGTGAAAAAAGAAAGAAAGAAAGAAAGAAAGAAAGAAAGAAAGAAAGAAAGAAAGAAAGAAAGAAAGAAAGAAAGAAAGAAAGAAAGAAAGAAAGAAAGAAAGAAAGAAAGAAAGAAAGAGGTGCCCGTAGTGGAGGGCTCCGGATAATTTCGACCACCTGGGGATCTAACGTGCACTGACATCGCACAGCACACGGGCGCCTTTTTGAGGGACGGAAATGGCGCAGTAGTTTTCTCACATATGTGTCGGTGGACACCGCAACCGCGCCACAAGAGAAGGGAGGAAGGTGGGAGTGAAAGAGAAAAGGAGGTGCCCTACTCCCTTTCCTGGTCCATGAGTAACTGGCACGGCCGATTCGTGCGTTTTCTTCTAGGAAACGGACTCTCGCGGTTAACACTCGACACGTGACGACCAGTGACAACGCCCGCGCAATGACGTCGCTTGACATGCATCTGCCAAAACAAACTTCGGCCTACAAGGTCGCCTTCCATATCGAACGGATGCAGAAAAGAGAGAAAGCCCGGAAGAAGAAGGCGAGAGCTATAGCCACTTCAGATACGCGCACCGCTCCTCTTCGCGCCGCTAAGTGCCTCTTCCATATTCTCCTTGTTCGCGCAATCGCGGAAAGTGGTGGTAGGAAATGGCAAGGCACCGATATTATCGGCACGCAGCGCGAAGGATATTCAGACGTTCCAATTCCGCGGCACGAATTCTTGAGGTGTCCGCCGCGAAACGGAGCGGCGAAAGGCTGACTTTGCACTTCGACTGAGCGAGTTCCGCTCCGACAGCTGCAGCTATCGCGTCACTCCAGGCTTAACCAGAGCTAAACCACCGCCCATTTTTTGTATTTCGCCTCCAGCGAAGTACGATCGCCGCCACCCTTTTTATTTTGCAAGTTTTTTTTCACTCGCCACAAAATATTTTTTTTCTTTTTTCAACCGTGACCGTACTCGCTGCGATTTGTGAGCGCGCTTATACGTTTCAAAAACCTCCGCAGACGGTGCACGGCAAACGCAGCGGCTGAAAGAGCTACACAGAAAGTATCTCACGATTCAGGAGAGAAACGAGGGGCGGCAGGCAGCTCCCGCTTAGCACGTTCGACTCTCCAAGGTGCGGCCGTCTGACGCAAATCACGTTGCTGGTGACGAGAAGAGCCTGTCCGCACACACACCCTCTCGTCCCCCGAGCGTCGGCAATGTTCGCGGCCGCTTTCTCCTTCATTCAGCCGCGTGCGCACGCAAATTGCGAATGCGCCTTAAGCAATACCGACGCGAGTGACGTCACTGCTCCGTCTCGCATCCCACATAAAATGAGGCTCGATCGGCAGGTGAGGCCACTATATGGCGCGCACGATCTGTTGCGTCATCATACAGGTTCCCAAGCTACACGTAACGTCATCAACGGCTTCGCGGCCGCTTTAACCCGAGAGCGTTGGGAAAAAAAGTTGCCCGGCGTTGGCGACCGTTTCAAGCCTCGCAGCCGGAGCTCCGGCCGCGCCGGCAACCCTTTTATTGGTAACAACAGAGCAAAGTGGGCGAGTTGGTATTGCATCTTAAGGTACGAAATAGCGCAACTAACGCAAAGGACCAGAAAGAGAAGAATACACGGACACACGCTGACTTACAGCTGTCTGTTTTAATCGGAAAACCACATATTTATAATCTCTATTTGCAGCGTCAGAGCCTCACGTCATCGTCACAAACTACAACCTAAACAGAAAGACAAATAACAATTGTTGAAACGTAAGCACCTGCAGGCTCCCACGTTGTTCCATCAGCCATATCTCGCGCTTAGACAAGGCCATCGAAGTGCTGCTCACACACGCGTCTGCTTCTGTGAAGATATGATACGCCTCTACTACTTCTCGTACCAGTTGCTCTTTATGACGATACAGTGTTATCAAAGTACGGTGTGCACAGGCAGGATTTGCAATGTGCAACCAACTTTGATGAACAGGAGCCTCCCAAAGAATTGGCATGTTCCAACAGGCGATCAATGAGGCACCTGCCTGTTTGGCCCACGTAGAAATGGCCGCACGAGAACGGAATCCTGTAAACCACTCCAACGCTGCACTGCACAAACTGAGTGCCACGAGGAAATCCACACCCTTCTTTGGTGTTACCAATTTCTTGCGTTTTACTAACGCCGGAACCTTGCTCAATTTGTTTGGCGCAGTAAACAGGATCTTGCCACCAAAGTTCTCCGCTATCTTCTTCCATCTGTGCGATAGGCGATGAACATATGGGATCAATGCCCCTTTGTTCTCGCTGCGTTTGCGATCTTCAGCTCCTAAGCTAAGCGCGAGATATGGCTGATGGAAGAACGCGGGAGCCTGAAAGGTGCTTACGTCTCAACAATTGTTATTTTTCTTTCTGTTTAGGTTTTAGTTTGTGATGATGACGTGAGGCTCTGACGCGGCGATTAGAGATTGTAAATATGTGGTTTTCCGATTAAAACAGACAGTTGTAAGTCAGCGCGTGTCCGTGTATTTTTCTTGTTCTGGTCCTTCGTGCTAGCTGCGCTGTTTCGTACCTTTTATTGGTCCTCTCCGAAAAAATACAAAAAAAATACAAAATGAAAGAGAGAGGGAGCCCGGACCAGCAACGCTTTACCAGTCTTTAAGCCAATAAAAAAAGGAGCTAAACGCTCAAGAAAAAACTTAATTTAAAGAGAAAAGCAGGAAAATTGAAACAACAAACAAACAAAAAAACACGAAACCCCAAAGGCACAGAACAGACAGAAGCACAGATAATGTCACAGAGAATGTCAGCACAGATAAAGTTACTGGCACAGTTGGTCCAGACACTACAGACAACCAGAAGCACAGGTGGGCAGCCTAGGTCAGGTGGCCTTGTGGCGTCATCACAACCTGCCCACCACCAGATTGTGAGCAAACTGACCACCGTGGCAGGTCGCAGTTAAATTAATGACTGTTCGCGAGAGGTTGCTCGGACAGAGCAACGTGAGTCGCACAATGAGCCCCACCGGTTGCAGCACCTGTCATCGCAGGGCAGTGGCGCATCGCTTAACCGCTGCACCAGGAGGGGTATGAGGACTCCCAGCGATCTACGATTGCAAAGTAGAGAATGACCTGCTGCAGATGTGGGAATTAACACCTCATACCCTTAAGGCGCAGCTTAAGCGTCTCCTGCAATTTTATTATCACCGTGATTAGCGCATTCTTTTTCCCGCTAAATCGTAGCCGTTCTTGGCACATGTGCCCCGTTTTCAGTTCTAAAGAATCAGCGCGTTCAGTTCCAAGAATAAAAAAAAAAGAAAAGAAAAGCGGGTATGCGGAACCATTAGCGCGCTGTGCACAACCTAGACATGCAATTAAGGCTGTTTTTTTTCTTTTCCTTCTTCTCATCGTTCCTTCCTTAATTCCTGCTCCCCACGCAGTCCGAAAACGGTGCCATAACACTACGGGAACGGAGAGCCATTTAACTCCCGCTATAACCAGTGTTTTTTTTTTTTTTATAGTCTAAAACATGAAGCCAGCCTTGCACTCTAAACAGAATACGCATACACGTCTCTGCTCTGTTCTTTATATGGTGTGTTAGGGGATATCGAACATTATATTCTGTACTGCCCAGAGTACAACGCGGAAAGGCATGTGATGTTCGCTTCCTTCAAGAAGACAGGAACCCGTCACAGTACAGTTCAGGACATTTCCTACCCGAATGGAAACCAGACATGCAGAAGGGAGGCTGCACGCCTTCTTTTAACATTTCTGGAGGACACTGATCTTGTCCCTAAATGGTGACAGCAGGAACGGACTACGGCCTACTGTGATTGAATGTGTGCGTAGATGGAGTCTACTGGAGTGGACTACGTTATACTGTGAGTGAATGTGTGCATGGATTGTGGTAGTGCAATGGCCTATAATCTACTGTGACTGAATATGTACATAGATGGTGACTTCTGGGGTGGACTGTGGTGTGCACTGTGTGGAGTGAATGCGTGCACAGATGGTGACTGCGGGAGTGGAATATGTATTATTATAGGTGACTGTGCGCATAGCGGGGCAGATCCGACAGGTGTTAGGTAGTTATTAACATATAAGTGACGCTACGGTGGAGCAATTGCCGGCACAACAAGCAAGGCTAATCCCGCCTTTAGCATACAACAATTCAACGAAAGGGACAGCTTACTACCTTTCTATAAAAGTACAGCACGCTGTCCTTTCATAAGCCTTTGTAAGCTGTCCCTTTCGTAAAAGGGAGTGGGGTAAAACCGCAAGGAACATATTTTCCTTATGTCCAAGTTTTGTCTTCGTTTCTGTCTTTCTTTCCTGCCAGACAGCAAGACGCGCTTTACTACGACTAGGCCCACAGAATGACCACGCATTCCGAAGGCAACGTCCACAAGACACCGCACGGTACGGTTGACGGTCATTCTTTCCTCGCGCACACACACCGTCAGGGACGGGTGAAAATCCCCCTGGCGGAGAACGCAGGCAGCAGGAGTCATCAAGACCATCGATTGGGAGGCGGACGCAGGGTGCGAAGAAACGATAGAAGACAAAAATACTAAGACGCTGCACGCATTCAGCTATAACCAAACCATAACGCCCCCGGTTAGTGACAACAAAACCCGCCCTAACGGCAAGGCCCTTACCACATCCCGCCCTCGCCGCTTGACCAGTCGATCACTCTATACAGGAATACGCCTATACGGGAGCGAAAAGAGAGTCAGTTGTCATCTAGTGCACTCTCTTTTATAAAAAGGGAGGACAGCTTATTCCTTTTTCTACTGCTTTTCGGTTTAGAGTGATGCAAAAGCACAACGTAAGTTGTGCAGCTATCCGTTCATAACTCTCGCGTATTACGCTCACCACGATCGCACAGTGTACGTTAGCAACACAACCAATCACATTTATTCACTTTATGTATACATATTCTCCTCACCACATTGCATTTGCTTTTGCTGCTAATCACTGTATATGTATTTATTCCTACTGTGCATTCATACTTATCACTGCGTATATACCTTCATGCCTATCACTGCTTACTTCACTGTGTTCTTGACATATAATTTTCATGAATAGCGACTGGCACGTCAGTCGCGACCCACTCTGTGTTGTACTTGTGTGATGTTTCTCAGGTTTTATGCGGACGCTGCTCAACGTTCAGTGCACTTTCATTGTGCACTGTCCACGGCTCTTTACCACTAGTTCCCATCGCCAATGTCAAACTTTTTCTAACCGGTTATCCCTTGTTTTCGCCGCAAACGGCTTCACCGCTTTCCCTCTGCGCTCTGCCAGTGATGACAATGATGATCTCCTGTGGTAAGAGAGGAACACCTTTTTTTTTTTCGCGCCATTATCACGCATCCGTCCCCCCCCCCCCCCCCCCCCCCCCCCAAGGTATGTGTGTAGGAAGCTCGGCACGTCGCCAAGCAAACGAGCGGCACGCACTGTGCGGGTAGATAAACAAAGACATTTGCAACATCCCAGCCTACACAATGCGCACGCACACACCACACAGCGCCGCCGGCCACTCGTGATGAGCATTGCAGCACGGAGTGGTTGCATGACGGAAACCACTGAAGTAAGGTAAGGAAAAGGCAAAGGAAAGGCAACGTAAGCGAAAGGGAAAAGTCCTAAGCCAGTAGTAAGGTTTAGGACGCTTTGCAATGCCAGTGATATATCAGCTCCTGATGATCATTACGATCACGATTAATTTCATTCGCGCAAGGACAGTTTTAGCCAAAACAGCGCCAGGGCACGCTTTTTTTTTTGTCTACGCAAGACGGGGTCAATGACACATTTTCCAAGCATATTTCCAATCCCCGGAGGAGCCGAACTACGCGCCAAGAGAAAGCTCGTATCCAATGGAAACCGGTGGTTCCCGGCGGCACCGGGGATCGAACCCTGAACCTCCCGCCTGAGAACTAAGCGCAAAGTTCATTCACTCATTCGCTGTAGCTCACACACTCGCACCTTAGAAGCCCGGATGACGCTGAAGGCGCTTACAGTTGAACCTCGTTATAATGACGTTGAAGGTGACCTTCAATTACTTCTTTATAGCCGTAGCTTCGTTATTGCCCGTGTTGTTGTCCGAGCATCTAATGGGAATCGTTATTTCTTCGTTATATCCATTATTTCGTTATAACGAGTTAGACTGTACTACCTTTCCCTCGTTCCCCTGGTGACCTTCTTCGCAGTTATATCATGCATGCGCAAAACGCGTCGCTATTTTGTGCATCCTCCGTCAGACGCACGCGTCATCTGTCGACCCAAGCCAGAGTGCATTCGTCCAGCGCAGAAATTATAACATCTTTCAAGGGCCGGTGAATATCTGAAAGCAAGCAAATAATTTTGCATGCCACGGGTTTTCCGAACAGGTTCCAACAGCAATACACGTCCATCCTACGAGCGCTCCTGACGTAATAACCTCACCGATGATAACATAAACGGCACGCCGCGAACGGCCTGTTAATTCGCCGCACAAGAACTATAGACTACACCAACTGCGAGGATATGTCCCGCATTTTTGCAAACCTTTCACTGCAAACGAACGTCCTACACCCAGTTAAAAGCTACAGCTGGCGTGATGCTAAACGCTACAAAACGCACAGTGTGTATATATATATATATATATATATATATATATATATATATATATATATATATATATATATATATATATATATTGTAACAGCGAAGCCGGTTAACGAGAGGGCAAGGTTCTCGTCGAGCCAGTTGACAACTGCAAGCAGCTTCTAAATAAATCGGCGCCGCACACAGGCGCATTCATACATAGGCGCGGAAAAATTCCCACCAAAAAGCTTAACGTAAAAAAAAAAACTTCGTCTGACGTTGATGAGATCGGAACCTCGTAGCAGCAGCACCTGCACCCGCTTCACTATCGAAAGAAAGAATGGAAGAAAAAATAAAGAAAGATAGGCGCGCTGAGTTCCACGTCCGAAATCAACGGGCGGAGGTCGAAAGAGATTAGACAAGCGGGGCTATGAAATGGGCACGCCAGCGTCAGGAACAGGGGAGCGCGTGCGTGCACTGCACGCTTCTTGTACTGGACATTGCCTTCCACACGTTACCCTCCTCCACTCTATAGCTCCTTGATAAGCAGTCGCGCGGCATGCACGGAACAGAACGACGACAGTAAGGAGATAAAAAAAAACTAATTAATCTTGATTCTGGCTACGCGGTGCATTCCAGTGTGTGGCGAAATACGCGAGTATACGCCCAGTGCTGATTGCACGCCGTCACGACAAATGTGCCGTGCTTAGGACTACAGCATCAACGCCCACTTCACAGGCAAAGAAATAAATGTAATATTAATAATAGGCACGCAACGAAGCAAAAAAAAGACAGTAAAATAATAAGCACCCAACACCTGTCGTCCCCAGCGTCATCACCATCATCGTCCCGTCAGGCGACGTCCTCTGCGGGACAAAGGCCTCAGCCACTGACCTCGAGTAATTCCTTTCTTGGGCGAGCCGCGGCTTTGATATGCAAGTTAAGGGGGGAAAACCCGGCAAACAGATTGGCTAATTCGGTCATAATTTTCGATTTTTTTCAATTAATTTCTTTTTCTCGCGATCCATGCGTTTTGTGTCGTGGCAAACAATTGTATAGCGAAATATGCAGCCGAAATTTAGAAGAAAAAAAAACGTTTTCTTCACGCGTGGTCGTCGAAAATTGTGTGCGAATCGCACAATACTGATATATGGTTCCGGCGCATCACGGATTCCGCGGCTTTCCGGCGACGCAGTTGCCGCCATGTTAGTATCACTGTGTATGGCCATGAAGAGGTGCGATAATAATAATTGGTTTTTGGGGGGGAAAGGAAATGGCGCAGTATCTGTCTCATATATCGTTGGACACCTGAACCACGCCGTAAGGGAAGGGATAAAGGAGGGAGTGAAAGAAGAAAGGAAGAAGGAGGTGCCGTAGTGGAGGGCTCCGGAATAATTTCGACCACCTGGGGATCTTTAACGTGCACTGACATCGCACAGCACACGGGCGCCTTAGCGTTTTTCCTCCATAAAAACGCAGCCGCCGCGGTCGGGTTCGAACCCGGGAACTCCGAATCAGTAGCCGAGCGCCCTAACCACTGCGCCACCGCGGCGAATCATGAAACAAAGCTTTAAGGTTAATTTTCTGAGCTTTAAATTTTTCTGTCATTGCTATCAGTGATCCCGTAGCGTATGAGTGATAGAAAATCCGGCGCCGTGGGTGTTACGAGCAAAATTCCCCGGAGAAGCAACTTACGTGGACCACCTAGGTCACGTGACCTTGTGGCGTCATGACAACCTATGAGGAAACTGACCACCGTGGCAGTTAACGATTGGTCGCGAGAAGGCAAGAGCATACCACTGCGCCAGTAGCGGTAAGAGGACTCCCATGGGATCCACGAAAGTAAAGCCGAGAATGACAAATTTCGCAACCACGGTCATTAATCCACTGACGTTATATCGCAGCATACAATTAAGTTGGAGCCTAAGTGTCGCACGAATGCTGAGTACGTTACGGAGTGCAATAAAGCTCTCTGTTTTTCTTTGTACACGAGAAATATTTACTGAAAATTACTTGTACGAAAAAAGTTTTCGCGTAAGTATGCATGATGGAGTTTAACTTCATTGCACAGAACAGGGCTTTGTGAATACAAAAAACTCAAGCAGTTTCGCCATAATTATTCAACGCCCCGGCGGTGACTTTACAAGGAAGTTAATTGTAATTACTCAGCAACCATAACAGCTTGCCAAAAATTGAATGCATTCCTAAATTATGGGTGAAAAGTTACATACATGCCCCAAATTACGTTCGATTTAATGCAAAAATAACGAAAACAGTTAATTTCCGCGTCCCCTCGTTAGCTAACATAGTAGTTAAATGTTAGTACACTAACAAGAGTAAACCACAAGTGGGCCGAAGTCAATGCACGGCGTTACGCACTGGAGGCTCGCTCGCGACTGCGGCAGCCAGGCCTTCGCGAACTGAGTCAGTCCGGTGGCCGCCCTTGGCCGCCTTCTCTTCGTTCAATCAGGCCATGCAGAGCGCAGTTCGCTGCGGAGTGCGCCCCGGAATCGTCGTTCAATCGGCGCGGAATAAGGAGAAGGCCATAAACGGGAACCCGCCGCGGTGGCTCAGTGGTTAGGGCGCTTGGCTACTGAGCCGGAGTTCTCTGGGGTCGAACCCGACCGCGGCGGCCGCGTTTCGATGGAGGCCAAACGCGAAAGGCGCCCGTGTGCTGTGCGATGTCAGTGCGCGTTAAGGATCCCCAGGTGGTGGTGGTGGTAGTGGTTTTATTAAAAATAATAGTAAAAAGGAAGGAAAAGATTTTTGCTAGCCCCGGCATCTGCCATCGATACTGAAGCACCTGAGCTGGGGCAGCGGAAATAAAGGACAGCAGGCAGAATGGAGAAATGAAATGAAAGAGGTGAGGGGACAGGAATAGAGGACAGGGGGAGAAGTAATATGTACAAACTATTTACACAATAAGTAATGTGTCCAGGTTGTGCGCGTGATTAGTTCATTTTAGAGGAATTAAATCACACACGCGCACAACATCCCCAGGTGGCCGAAATTATACCGGGGCCCTCCACTACGGCACCTCTTTCTTGCTTTCTTCTTTCACTCCTTCCTTTATCCCTTCCCTTACGGCGCGGTTCGGGTGTCCATTGAAATATATGTGAGACAGATACTGCGCGGTTTTCTTTACTGGAAAACCAATTTTCATTCTTTTTTTTTAAACGGGAGAAGCAGCGTCGGGCACGTATTCTGGAGGTGGCCACTAAGTGGACACGCCCATACATACTAGGTCCGCGCCGACAAGATTGATAGCCCCATACGCGGAGGCGACGAAAGCTTCCTTCTCGCGTCATCTCGGCTGAAATTGCACACGTCGCTTCATCAGTCACCGCGGCGGAAATTAAACATTATATAAAACCTGAGACATGTAAACGTACTGCGATTTGTTCGCGAGCACAAAGTGGCGACTGAGTTTCATTTTAAACCTAAAGGAGAGGAAGTGAAGGAGGGGGGAGGGGGGGTGCTTCTCTGAGCTCGACAAACGCGATCCGAGCCACACGGCAGCGGCCACGTTTGAGCAAATACATAACGCGTCCACTTAGTGCACACCTCCCGAATGTGGGCCCGCGCGCTGTGCACGACCTTACATTCTTGTCCTCCGCCTTTTGCCCCTCCCGTACTCCCCAGATACACTATGTTTATCCTTTCCTACTATCGCTCCCCCCCTCTTTTTTTCCCTCTCCCTGTCCTTTTATTCCCGCTAGCCGCAGCTCAGGTGCTTCAGGTTTCGATGGCAGATGCCGCGGCTAGTAACATCTTTTCCTTCCGTTGTTATTTTATTAATAAATATCCATCGACAACAAACACGTCGCTGTTACACGTGGCCGCAAATGATGAAAAGACTCGCAAAGGTACAGCCGCGCTCGACGAAATGGATCGCTCAGGTTTGCAACCGGCTGGGTAGAGACCGTTTCGCCTGCCCGGACAGGCGCGACCGGGTTACGAGAAGCAGTGACGAGCGTGACAAGCGAGACAGGCCGCCGCAAGCGAGGCCGAGCACGGCCGGCGGCGAACCGAACGGGGCCCGACTAGTTCCGCCCGCGCTGAGGACGCGATCCGCATGCACAACGACCTGGCCATATACCAGGATGGACGAGGGGAAAGGACACGTGAGCCGGAGCGAATGCAGGCTGTACGCGGATAGTTATCGCCGCCACAGGAGCGCGCCGCTGTTAAGCCATTGGGGCACCCACTAGATGGACTATCGCAATGCACAGCGGGTGGGACTCGACAAGGCCACTCGGCAGAGCCCGCGAGCACCTATTCGCAGGTGTTGCGGGCATCGACTAGCGGAGGCTGCGTTCTTATGGAGGAAAAACGCTAAGGCACCCGTGTGCTGTGCGATGTCAGTGCACGTTAAAGATCCCCAGGCTGTCGAAATTATTCCGGAGTCCTCCACTATGGCACCTATTTCTCTCTTTCTTCTTTCACTCCTGCCCCGCCGCGGTGGCTCAGTGGTTAGGGCGCTCGACTACTGATCCGGAGTTCCCGGGTTCGAACCCGACCGCGGCGGCTGCGTTTTTATGGAGGAAAAACGCTAAGGCGCCCGTGTGCTGTGCGATGTCAGTGCACGTTAAAGATCCCCAGGTGGTCGAAATTATTCCGGAGCCCTCCACTACGGCACCTCTCTCTTCCTTTCTTCTTTCACTCCCTCCTTTACCCTTCCCTTACGGCGCGGTTCAGGTGTCCAACGATATATGAGACAGATACTGCGCCATTTCCTCCCCCCCCCCCCCCTGAAAAACCAATTGTTATTCTTTCACTCCCTCCTTTATCCCTTCCCTTACGGCGCGGTTCAGGTGTCCAACGATATACGAGACAGATACTGCGCCATTTCCTTTCCCCCCCCACAAAAAAAAACAATTATTTTTAATTATTATTATAATCGACTAGAATGACTTTCAGCACTGCCTGCGCGCGCACCGACTACGACTGTCCTCAGAACCACTAAGCGTGGATACGAGGACTGTCCGCGCAGCGCGTCGATTTTACAGAAGTCTTCTTCGTAACGTTAACATGCTAATCCTGGCGACCGCGTTGTAAAAAAAAAAAGGGGGGGGGGGGGGGGGGGGGACAAGTGACAGGGTCCAGTGCAGTTGTTGTGCCGGGCCCTGTTAGAGCAACTCGTTCCTCCGTCAAGACGTGAGGACGAGTCTAGCACCAAGTGACCGCAAGCTCGAATGCAGATTCATCTGTCCGCGACATTTCGGAAAAAAGGCCGAAAGTGCAATGGTCACATCCACGACTAAGCGTAAAGGGTGCGGGATAGGTGGTCACTTGACGTAGCGTAGCTTTATGAATTAGAATCGGCACTTCATAGATTCCCTTCGGTGTAAGAAAGAGGCGCTACTGAAGCTCCCGACCGGTATCAGCTGGCCTTTCCCAGAGGTTCCGACATCGAAAATACGAAGGCTCGTGCTCTCGAAAGCTGGAAGCGAGTGCACAACAGCTAAAACTACGTAGCTGAGGCGAAGATCTGTCGTTCTAAGACAGCGACGGGGACGCGAAGAAAAACTAACGAAACGAAACGCCCCACAGGAAAACCGGGAAACGGGACAGCGCGCCTAGCCTCGTCAACGCCACCATACAAAAGGGTTGTCACCAACCCGGCGCCGCACGTCACCTAACCCGAACCGCCTCGCGCTCCGTTCAGCGGCCGTTAATGAACAGTGGGGGAAAAGTACAACGAGCGTGACACAAAAACAAAGAAAGAGAGAGAGAGAGCCATAACTACCGCACCTTAACGTTCCCACCCACCCAGTGAGACACGTGCGCGCGTTGTCCCCGTCTCCTGCAACGCGCGACACCCCGGCCAGCCAAGCGCGGGTAGCAGTGAAGTTTCCTGCCAAGTAGGATATCGAACAGCCGACCTCCTCCTGTATAAGCGGGCGATATATTCCGGGACGACGACACGGGTATACGCACGCACACATGCGGAGATGGCCTCCTTTGATGGGAGCAAGTACAACGAGCTTTCCTTCTCCTTCATTCTGTCTCGGGTGGGGGAGGGGGGCAGATATCGTACACACACACACACATGGGAGACTTCGGGGCGAAAGACAGATACGCGCATTTAAGCGGCCGCGCTGCGCGCCATTCTACTAAAGGCAGGAGCAGCGTCACAGCTACATACAGTATGACAAGCAGGCCCACCCTTGCTGTGCACGCGAGACAGGTCTCAACAATGGCACGCCGCAGCCGCGCCGGGAAGATAAATCAGCGATGGTCGCATGGGACGGGCAGAAACAGGCAATCGGCCGCATAGCACGGGAGTCGCCACCTGCTGCTGCCGCCGTCGCCTCCCAGCCTGCCTGCCAAGGATTCCTCCGGCATTTGAGTCGACGCACGCCGCGTCTAGAAGAGGGAGTGAGCGCGCCCGGGCGAGACGTAGAAAGTGGGACGCCTCCGAGCCGAGGAAGGAAAAGAAAATGAGAAATTAACAGGACTGACTCAACCCGCAGGGGAAAGCGAAAGGTGCTTTCGCCGTGGCGAGGAAGCACGCTGGAGTGTGGGGGAAAAAAAAACAATAAAAACTTGCGAGACGGGGTACACGGCGCTATTGGGCTGTACCGGCGGCGTACAGAGGCGAGTCTGCGCTGTCGTCATAGCATCTCCCATATGCGAAGGGGATGTCAGGACGCCCCTTGCTAAACCCGAGCTTGACACCCATACGGGGCCCCGGCGTCAGATAGATGAACCGCCACTGGTTCATACCGACGCATCACGCTACACGTTAGTGGGTTCTCTGAGTGTCCTCGCCCTAATGCAGTCTGTAGCGTCGATGCTACGAGACAAGACGCATTATCCAGTCGGAGCGGTCGCACTGCTTGTCGAAGCGGGGCCACCTACTAAAGCGCTTGCGTCACGAAAACCCTTCGTTGAACGTCGTTCACCCCCTGCTTGGAGAAGCATGCCCAACAGCTGTACGAAGCGTAAAATAACGGTCCAACGGCGTGCTCCAAAAAACAGCAAATTGACACGCACACTGAAGCGTACGGCGGAAAACTGTTGCGGCCATTGAAATAGGGCCGCGCGAGCGGTCGCCCATACACGGACACCGCATACTACCACCGGCCGATCGAGGCATACCGAAGTGGCGGCTAGACAGGTATGTGCGCGAGGCACACATACACACACACACACGCACTGCGGTACGAACGGAGCCGGTTTGTCGGCCTCGTCCTTTCGCTGATGACGGCGGCTGCAGCGGACGAGGGGGGTGGAGGGGGGGGGGGGGGGGGGTCACAACACACGCGCGCACGCCTGACCGCCGCTTTCTCCCATACCTGCGCCGTCCTCGGCGTCGTCGTAGCAGTCATTGGGCGGCTGACGATCCTGGTTTCGGTGGTCGACGAATGTCGTCGTCGCCGGCTGCTCCTCATCCTCGGCGGGCGGAGCTTCGACCCGGATCTCGGGCACCGAACCGAGCTCGGGGCCGCGCCCGGACGCCGGCTCCGGCCGGAGCGTGAAGGAACGGCTCTTGCGGCCGAACAGGCGCATGCTGCAGCGAACGCACTGTGCAGCGAGCGACGGCGCCGAACGCTGCGTCTCCTCCGCGTTTCCCCTTTCGCGCCGCTCTGGACACGCGGCGAGTGCACGGCGGCGTCGACGCGACGTCGCGCCGACGTCACCGCCGACGTCGCCGCGAGCCCCCACCACCTAGCGGCCGAGCAGCGCGCCGCGTCGCCGACGCGCGCTTTTCGAGTCGCGAGAGGCGGCACGTCGCGGCGTACGCGGCTACTATTATGGGACGGGAGCGCGCTGCCACTGCCGGAGCTCCAGCTGCGGCCCTTCCCGACAGGCACGCGCTGGCCCTGCTTACCGAACGCAGGCCGCACCCCGCTGCAAGCTGATGGCAAGAGGTGTGGCCGCCAGAGGCTTCGTCAAGCTCCGCCGACACCGGAAGCGAAGCGTGACGGGGAATCTCTGTCCGCCACCGGCTGACGTGGGAAAAAAACTCTCCGTTCTTCCCTGACGGGCCTGACGGGACAACAACACCAGCTCCGAACGGGAACAAGTCGTGTGTGCGTGCGTGAGTGCTCGCGCATACATGGTTTCCACCGGTACCCAATGCGTAACCGGCCGCGGGAACACGGAAATGCTTGACAACAGCGGCTGTGTTTTATACACGCTAAAACACCCGTGCTATGGATGCCAAAGCCGCGGTGCTCAGACGGCAAGGTCCGAAGCCACCTCCGCAGTTCATCCATGGGGAAGTGCGAAAGAACTGACCGCTCTCAGAACAGCTGCGTATGTCTACAAGAAGGCGGTGAATACGAAAGTGGAAACGTTCCAACCGTCACGCAACCGTCGCAGTCGAACACCGTTAGACGGAGTACGCGAATGTAGAAGGTCGAGGCTCTTGACAAATGACGAGCGACTCTCTATCACGACGACAGAGCAGAGTCATTTGCGGCCCAACCGTCTCTTCCAGTTCGCGACTACCAGAGCATCAAACAATAGCAAAAAAAATGGAACCATACTGCAGTACAAACAAAAAATAAAAAATGCAACGAGGTACAATCGAATTTCCGTTAAGCTTTTCACCGCGCACGAGAGACGGAGACGTTCCAACGAACGTAAGGAAAGTAAAACAAACTACGAGCGCGTCTTCCACAATTTCGTCCCGCTGTTTCACCGCCACAACCGGGCTTGTTCTCAGGGCTATATATAGAAGGGCGCTTAGCTCCTGAACGCGGTCTCGCGGTTTCGATTCCGGCGACGATGGCTGCATTTCGACGGGGTCCCAATTCAAAGGTACACTCAGGCATTGTAACGAGATCTCGCTACGCATTAAACAACTCCAGCTCGTCGAAATTAACCACCAGCTCTTCGCTGCGGCATGCTTGATAGCTCATCGCGTTGCTTTGGCGCCGAAAAGTACATTTCTTTTCTTCTTCTTTTTTTTCAGGCGATTTTAAAAGTAGTGCAAATGGGAAAGTGCGGCGAAATCACATTGTCACTGCAGACGCCTTCCTTCGAGTCACAATTAAACGTCCGTCCTTAGTTTGAAGCCTTACGTCATACCCTCCTCCTTCCTCTGTAACCGTCGTTCTTTAATGATAACATACCCTCCGGGGGGAGGTCCCGTGTCAGCCACCCACCAGTTGGGCCTTCCTGGTGGTTCCGGTGGTAACCACCCACCGGTTACGCCTTCCTATACGCTCTCACCGTACCCTCATTCTTCTACGGTAACCCTTCACCTACCTTCCAGGGCAAATACCCTCCGGGTGGATTTCGTGGCAACCACGAACCAACCGGTTGCGCCTTCTTTACGTTCCCGCCGTACCCTCCTCTTGCCGCGGTATAATCACCCTCCGCATGGTTCCGGTGGCAACCGCCAACCAGTTACGCATTCCTCCGTTCAGGTCATACACTCCTGCTTCCACGGTAGCCACCCTCCAGTCACGCACCCACCGGTCACGCCGACGACTACTACGACGGGAAACCCAGGAACGGTCGCCTAACAGCTGTCGCTGTAGAAAGACAGGAGAAAATCAATGATCGGGGAAAGAAGTTTGCCAGGAGTGAAGCTGCCCGTCTGTAGGTTACACGAGAAACCAAGCTCGTGGAAGGCGACTGCGGGGCGGCTAATCAGGTGATTATATTTTCCATGGTGCCATATCACATTGCATGTTCGGGGCACAATAAATGAATAAGAAAAACGGTCTCTCCAGCACCGCTGCCGCTGGTTTGGTTTGGTTAGTGGGGATTTAACGTCACAAAGCGACTCAGGCTATGAGGGACGCCGTAGTGGAGGGCTCCGGAAATCTCGACCACATGGGGTTGTTTAACGTGCACTGACATCGCACAGCACACAGGCGCCTTAGCGTTTCGCCTCCATAGAAATTCGACCGCCGCGACCGGGATCGAACCCGCGTCTTTCGGGTCAGCAGCCGAGCGCCATAACCATGCACTGAGCCACCGCGGCGGCAGCACCGCTGCTGCATCGCGGGTATAATCCTAACTGTAGAATATGTGAAACCATGGCCAAAATTTTCCCATCGCTATTTCTCTTTCCTTTTTTTTTCTACTCTTCCCAGGTCCAAGCAACACGCGACAGCTCGCCGCAAGCCACGTCAAGGAAGAAAAATACTCCATGCCGCATCCGGAACATCAAAGCGCCCGTGTGCTGTGCGATGTCAGTGCACGTTAAAGATCCCCAGGTGGTCGAAATTATTCCGGAGCCCTCCACTACGGACACCTCTTCCTTTCTTTCTTCTTTCACTCCCTCTCTTATCCCTTGTCTTACGGCGCGGTTCAGGTGTCCAACGATATATGAGACAGATACTGCGCCATTTCCTTTCCCCAAAAACCAATTATTATTATTATTCAATTTCTGCAATCTTGGAGGGATGTTACGCTCTAGAAACTATTGCCAGCGTTACAGCTGCACGAAACCCCGACGTACGAGTGCCGCAGGAAATGGCAACGGTAGCACAACACACGAGCAAAGTACAGCGAAGCGAAAATGCAAAGCGCTACTTGCTAAGCAAACAAGGCGGGAACTGGGGTACAGAAAACTAAGCGGATGCTTTAAGCACCTTAAGAGTGGAATGAAATATTAGACTTCACTATTCTCGCAGCTGTTGTTGCAACTTCTGTGTGTGTTTGCGTAAGTTTATTTGTCATCCATCAACCACCTTATACGGATAGCTCAAGCACGTGTCCGCTATGCTGTGATGGTGCCGACATTTCCATACATCGCACTGATTTCGGACTTTGTTATTTCGCTCCTCTACCTAGGTCGCTGTCTACTTCGCTCACAACCCGATGTACAGGTTGCGATGACGCCACACGGTCACGTGACCCCTCTCGGCCAATCAGCGAATTTCGTCCCAGGCATCGGTGCAGTGTTGGTGTGACGACAGCTCAAACTCTGTCCCATTAAAAAGGCGGTGCAGGAAGTGAAGGCGGACGGGAGGGCGGGGAACTTGACCCTAGCGGAAGAGAAGTGGATTTAGCAACAAAATCATGCCTTTGGCTTTAAAATTTAACAACGGCGTATGAGAGGTGCTTTGCACTCCCCTCGCCGGGGGCAGCGCCCATCTTATTTTTCTTTTTCTTCGCGCTTTTAGGCACTTATCGAGCGCTCGGGGAAACTTGGCTAACCCTGTACACTCCCCGCTGTGACTAAAGCAGTTAGCTGGCAAAAGGGATAGAAAAAAAAGAATGTAAAATTAAACCGCCCTGCATCGAATATCCTGGCCGAGACTTGAGTTGTCCGCTTTTGAAACATTCGTACTCACTGAACCAGGCCTGTGCCGAGGCACATTTGCAAGACAGCGAATAAAGTATAAAGTACAGGGAGGGGGGTGGAAGCATACATAGCTATAGCCGGTTTCGTCATACCGCGATGGGATACTCATTTAGTCGTTAACTCGTGAGAGGGCCCAGTACAGAAAACCGGTGTCGTTAAGCGAACGACCGCGAGAAGCCGGAACAAAAAAAAAACAAGTAATGGCGGCGCTTAAGTCCGCGTCAAAAAAAAACAAAAAAAACTGCCGAGTTCCTTGTTTATCGGCGTTTTAACGTAGCGCCCCTAACGACCATCGGCTTCTTCAGTCCACTCACCTCATATTTCGAGTCCACTCACCTCGCACACACACACATACACCGGCCTCTGCCCATTCGCGTAGTCAGCTCAATAGCAGCATTCAGCCGCTTTCGATGGCCTTTCCCCGCTTTTTTTTTTCTTTGCTTTTTCGTACGTTTCAAGCAGGCATAGCGGAAGAAAGTGTACCCAAGAAGAGAGGTTTTTCCAGATGAATGAAGTCCAGCAGTGAGGAGCCCAGCAGAGCAAGGAGTTCCTGTGCACGCGAAATGGAGTCGCACTGAAACGCCACATCAGCGTTCGCGTTCCTTTCCGGTGAACGCCCAAAGAGCTCGCGTGGCGCAGCGAGGGAGTTACACTATGCACTTATGACGCCAGCAAAGAGCCACCGAAAGCAAGGAAGACAGGGGGATATTTCTTTTTCTTAATTTGTGGTGCTGTTTGTCTGTGATCAACACGATATTATTAATGTAATTATTTTATCGCTTAAAGATAAATGAATAGAAAGCAGAAGATATATATATATTTTTTAATCGTGGGTTCGGGTTTCACCGGCGGCATGGTTGTTTTTTCTGCTGCTTTATTAGAGGTTTTCTTTAAGCGACAAATTAATCGAAGTATTATTCCCCCACCGATCAGCACTACAATAAAAAAACGAGCCCCTCATTTCCCTTCCCTTGTGTTTGCTCTCTCTCTCTCTCTCTCTCTCTCTCTCTCTCTCTCTCTCTCTCTCTCTCTCACACACACACACACACACACACACACACACACACACACACACACACACACACACACACACACACACACACACACACACACACACACAGAGAGAGAGAGAGAATAATAATAATAATAATAATTGGTTTTGGGGGAAAGGAAATAGCGCAGTATGTCCCTCATATATTGTTGGACACCTGAATCGCGCGGTAAGGGAAGGGATAAAGGAGGGATTGAAAGAAGAAAGGAAGAGAGAGGGGTGCCGTAGTGGAGGGCTCCGGAATAAGTTCGACCACCTGGGGATCTTTAACGCGGTTAACACCGCGGCGGCTGCGTTTCCCTGAAGACAGTTAGCCGTCGAGATGACTCGTCGATGTTACGTATTTTGTTAGTTTCTTGCTTCTACCAACTGTGCTTAGCTGTTTACAGTTTTTGTCACATGTTCATTTTTTTCCAATTGTCCCCCCTGCAATAATGCCCTGGTGGTGCTGCAGGTAGTTGTATAAATAAATAAATACACCAATAAACAGTCGGCTGACGTCAGCGATGCGGTGGAGTCGAAAGGAGCTCTCCTGGCGCGCTTTCAAACGAACGAAATTTCTATAAAACAGGGCTTCCTCCACGCTAATTTACAGCACAATCGCCAATCCCCTTCTCATTCACCTTCACACGGGGTAAGCGTCCAGTTCTGCTACCACGATACATAGATGGCGCCACACGGTCGAAGTTAATCCGCAACTCTTCATTACGACCAGTCTTTTGTGCACAGCCGTGTTTTCTGTGACATAAAAACTCGTTAACCTAACTTAACCTGCATCCGCTGCCACCGAAAGACAGCCGAAAGATGCAAACAATACCCACTTGCGCGCTTCACATTTTTCTTTTTGCTGGCGATGCAACCTGGCACTGATTGTGGACACGGTCCACCAACCCCAATTTTAATTAACCACGTGCTTCGAAACCTCATTCTCTTTTCTGCCGCATCGGAGCACTTTTCGATTAAAACCGCGTGCTGTTGAAGACGATTCGTAATTCTATCATTTGCATCCGACCCCTTAAAACGAGACTTTGTTATTTCAATTCGAATAATTACCTTCTCCAAATAAGACACAAAAGAGACGTTGCGCCCGTCTGCATGGGCATTCTACGAGGTTTTGCATGCCCATTTTTTTGGACCTCCTGGCGGCTCCCTCCGTCTGAATGGCCTCATCGCCTCAGGAAAGCATAGAGCGCAGTCTGATACGCGTCATTTTGTTATTGTACAGTTACACAAGCACATGTGATACCCGATGTGGCTCTCTTAGCAATTAAACTTCCGTCCGTTGGCTATCGCTCCACTGGATACTCCTTCAACGTGCGCAGAAAATGACCCCTATAAAGCGCATTTCATGCATATTATTTTCCATTATCCCAGGTTCAAATACGCACGTGCATACGTACGCGCACACGCACCCACACACTCACACACACGCACGTACACGCAGACACACGCGCGCACACATCCCCAGTAAAACTGTAAATCATAAATTGTGGGGTTTAACGTGCCGAAGCGACATATGCGACCTTTCTTTCTTTGCATCTCTCATTCTTTTTCCTTCTGTTTGTCCCTTCTTTTTCCGTTCTGTCTTTCCATTCCTTATAGGTTCTTCCCCATTAATTCCTTACTCTCTTTCCTTCCTTCATTTCTTTTTCCTTCTTCCTTTCCCATTTCCCGCCGTATCGTATTGCTCGGCGCTCGCGTATAGAATTGTGCAAACTCCGCCGTTATTATTCCGCCGTAAGCCTCTTTTCGTGACGACAAAGCGGCCATATATAATAACTCCTCCGCCCTTTTAGCGTATACACACTTCTCGGGTCTTTTCGCGAGCCTTTTTATCGGGTTTCGCCCCTTCCCACGTTCAAATGAATTATGATCGCGAGGAGCGGCCTTACTCTCCTCCTTAGTCCCCGCAGAGACCCTCAAAAAACCTCTCCTATATGCTGCCACCGCGCGAAATCCCAGAAGCCTCCGTTTCCCGCCTCTCACGTCAGTTTGGGGAGAAACAAATTACCGCGCCAACTCCCTATTCATTACTCAGCCACGAGCTCGCATCTCGGAACGGGACGACAAAAAGAATGCTAGAAAATTTCAATTTCTTTCGCTCCATCCGGGACTAAAACAACCCGTGGCATTTAAAAACGGGGGGGGGGGGGGGGGGGTGCTGCGGAGAGGCAGGGGTACGGGAATTCTGGCGTAATATATATAGACACACGCGCGCGCATTCCCACCTCGCGGGGGTTTCCAGTTAGTGCTCGAAGGCACGCGCAAGCCTAGCGCGAAGCCGTCAGCCGTACAGCCTTTTGCCTGTACCAGGGTCAATTTGTAAGCGCCAGGTATCATTATAGCGCGCGCGCAAGAGAAAGCTCGCGGTGGAAGGAATTCCGGGTTCCCGGCGGCTGGCTTCCCTTCTTTCCGAAGTGGTTGAACAATCCCGTTCTCGAAACGAATACGAATTCCCGCGAGACCACGCGAGCAGCCCGCTGTTGCCGGGAGGCAACAGTCGGAGCAGGCAGATCCGAGATCGGCAGGAATGAAAGACCGATGTTACGCCACCTATATATGATAACGTGGTAGCGATCCCCTTATATATTACCCATAGCTTTATTTTGAGTCGACGTTTCGGACAGAGCCTGTCCTTTCTCAAGAAAGGACAGGCTCTGTCCGAAACGTCGACTCAAAATAAATCTATGGGTAAATGAAGCGTTTAACAACTTTGCATTTTGCCTCTAGCAACAAAATACGCTTATCTTTATATATATATATATATATATATATATATATATATATATATATATATATATATATATATATATATATATATATATATATATATATATATATATATATATATATATATATATTCTTTAAACACCGAATAATTGCCACTACAAATTATAAAAAAAAACAAATTAGAAACATTCCCCTATGTGCCTTGGTTTCGTTGACTGTTGGCTTCCTTAATAAGTTTGTCAAACGAGCCCCTCATTTCATATGCATATTATATATATATATATATATATATATATATATATATATATATATATATATATATATATATATATATATATATATATATATATATATATATATATATATATATATATATACACACCTGGTGTTTCAGGGAAAGTGATCCCTAACTTTTAAAAATAAGATTTTTGAGGTAACGAGAAGCAATTTGCGGCATAGTAATATACGAGTGTTGGCGGACATCAAAAAGCAGGCGAATCATCCTAACTAGCTAGGTGATGAACTAAATTCTAATAGTTATCTTTTTAAGTATTAACAATAGGCACCTGATTGCAATTGGAGATTTGTAGCTGGCCGTTAATAATAGCCATATCAGTTTTTAGAATTTCGAGAACGCCATTACTCTCGCCGCTGTGGCACGACAAAATTTGGCTACTTCGACTAGCTAGTTGCGACCACTGCAGGGGTTGCTTTGCCTGCAGGCTTTCGGAAGCGCATGTATTTTCGCACGACGCAGCCAAATTTTGTCGAGCCACAGCGGCGAGAGTAATGGCGTTTTCGAAATTCTAAAAACTCATATGGCTACTATTAACGGCCGGCTACAAATCTCTAATTGCAATCAGGTGCCTATCGGTAATAGTTAAAAAGTTAACTATTATAATTTAATCACTTAGCTAGTTAAGATGAGTCGCCTGTTTTTTTGACGTCCGCCAAAGCTGGCATTACTATGACGGAAAAAGCTTCTGTTTACCTCAAAAACCCTATTTTTAAACACGAGTGATCACCTTGCCTGAAGCACCTTGTATATACAGTTTCTTCTCCGCGATTGCATGAACTGCAGCGCGCGCGTTATTCTTCCTAACGCGCATGCGCACTCCGCCTTCGTCCCTCGCTGCTCCGAGTTCCTCTTGTGGGCTTAGAGCAGAGAGAGTGAAAGAAATCTTCATATTCTTCCAAGGTCACCTGAATAACTTTGATAAACTTGGAGAATGAGGTTGTGAAGGAGGGGCGAGATTTCAGTTCGGCAGCATTCAGATATGACAGTATACTGTTTTGGCGGCCTTATGTGTGGTTGCAAGTTCAGGATACAGAATCATAAAATCTTGGCCTTTATGACATGGCAAGAAACAAAATAATTAATGACATAGAAGAGACTACAAGAGAGTAGGAGAAAGGAAAATAGGAGTGGAGGAGCACGTACAGAAGACGAAATGCAAAACTAGTCAACCCACCGCGGTGGCTCAGTGGTTAGGGCGCTCGGCTACTGATCCGGAGTTCCCGGGTTCGAACCCGACCGCGGCGGCTGCGTTTCTATGGAGGAAAAGCGCTAAGGCGCCCGTGTGCTGTGCGATGTCAGTGCACGTTAAAGATCCCCAGGTGGTCGAAATTATTGCGGAGCCCTCCACTTCGACACCTCTCACTTCCTTCTTATTTTACTCTCCCTCCTTTCTCCCTTCCTTTACGGCGCGGTTCAGGCGTCCAACGATATATGAGACAGGTACTGCGCCATTTCCTTTCCCCCAAAACCAATTATATATATTATAAAACTAGTCAATACTATATATTATACCGCAGATGGACGTTCTCGCGACGGCAAATATATTGGTTTGTAGGTTTACTGATCAAATACTTTCAGTAATCAAGTAATTAATTTGAAAAGTGACTGCGACTGACTATGACTGACTATGACTGACTGCGACTGCGACCGACTATGAATGACTGACTATGACAGACTATGAATGACTGCGACTCTGACAGACTATGAATGACACGACTGTGACACACTATATGAATGACTGCTACTGTGACAGGCTACGACTGACTGCGACTGACAGACTACGACTAACTGAGACTATGACAGACTATGAATGACTGCGACTCTGACAGAATATGAATGACACGACTGTGACAGACTATGAATGACTGCTACTGACAGACTGTGACAGACTGAGTGACTTCACCAGTGACAGACTGTGAGCGACTGTGACGGAGTGCGAGTGGCTGCAACTGTGACTGACTGACTGATTTAACCGCTAAGTCCACAGAGTACGCCGGGAAGAAAGGTTTTACACGAAGGAAACGTTTAACCGACAGTGAAGGCAACCCCAGCCAAATTTTGTTCTTAGTCAAAATCGATTTTGCGGCTCTTTCTGATAATGCACATGTTAGTTCGGCAGCAAAAGAATCTCTGTAATAATAATAACAGGTTTTTGGAGAAAGGAAGTGGCGCAGTATCTGTCTCATATATCGTTGGACACCTGAACCACAGCCGTAAGGGAAGGGATAAAGGAGGAAGTGAAAGAAGAGAGGAACAAATAGGTCCGTAGTGGAGGGCTCCGGAATAATTTCGACCACCTGGGATCCTTAACGCGCACTGACATCGCACAGCACACGGGCGCCTTAGTGTTTGCCTCCACAAAAACGCAGCCGCCGCGGTCGGGTTCGAACCAGGGAACTCCGACCGCGTCGGCTGCGTTTTTATGGAGGGGAAACGCTAAGGCTATCCGTAAAAAACGCTAAGAATCTCCGTAAAAATTGCACTTCCACACTTTCCAACACTCAATTCAAGCTAGTTAGGTAAAGAGATAAGGGCTCCGTGATTAGCGTTTCGAAGTTAATGGCCCTGTAGCCCCGCCTCAGAAATCCGCGACCGAAAAATTGCCTTGACGTCAACACAGGCTGCCTGCTAAAACAGCCGGTGCATGGTGGCGACAACTGTATTTTATTTTATTGTTTTTACCTTTCCCTATATTTTGCAAAAGTTCCGTTTTTCAATTAAAGTAACGTAATTGTCGTCAGAACGAGGTTATCTGCCGTTACGTGTTGACTTCAATTTGTCCACAGAACCCCTGCAAAGGCTTTCTTCAAAGGCAGTGCACAACGTATCGAGCTGCGGCGATGGACAAGAGGGTAGGTGTCCTCTATACCACTGCCTGTCTATCAGGAAGAAGCTGCGACGTGATACAAGCTCAACGTTCAATTGGTGACCGCCCCCGGAATGCGGACATAAGGTGGAGGAAAACAAAAAAGACATTGAGAGCTTCAAACGAGCCCTGCTTCTACCCCCTCCGCGCGTACAACCGTTTTCCTTCGAAAGGAAAAATCCCATTCCAAGTCGACGCGCAGCGTTTTTGTCAACACCATGGGCTTCTGAGTCCACTATAGTGCATCGAGGTTTACGAGAAAAACATAGCTGGATTACGAAAAAAAAAATGTCAAGGGTCGATGTCAAAGGTCAAGGTCAGATACCCAATGGTCGTCGTCATATGATCACGTGGTCGTACTACCATAGCTTGGGCCGTACCACCAAGCAGTGAAGTATTGAAGGTCACTGTAGATGTGGAGCCCACTGCCTCAAATAAAATGTCAAGGTCAAAAGTCAATGTCAAAGGTCAAGGTCAGGTACCCAATGGTCAACCACATGATCACGTGGTCATACTACCATAGCTCGGGCCACACCACCAAGCGGTTAAGTTCGGTTTGACCTTGTGAGGCATTGAAGGTCATTGTAGATGTGGTGCCCACTGCCTCAAACCAAATGTAAAGGTCAAAAGTCAATGTCAAAGGTCAAGGTGAGGTACCCAATGGTCAATCACATGATCACGTGGTCATACTACCATAGCTCGGGCCACACCACCACGCAGTTAAGTTCGGTTTGACCTTATGTGGCACTGAAGGTCGTTGTCTCATCCACATCGAAACCGGAAGTTGTAGCCCAAGGAGCAGAGCTAGCTTGCTCTAAAAAACGGAGTTCAGCCCGAGCTACAAAGACACAGGCGCGTGTAGAATTCGGCATAAGAGAATTTTATACAACGAACACTAAGACGCGTTATAGAGCTTCGAAAGGGCCGGTCCAACTCATCGCAACGCGATCGGCGTGATCACAGACCGCGTCAGGGCAAACGAGTGCTTAACTATACGCCCGCGGATGGGCTTCGCACGTTACAGTCGATCAGTTCCGCCCACACGCGATTCCCTCCTCGAGCAAGTAAGTACGCGTAGTACCGACCAAGGGCAAGAGCAGAGCGCCCGCAAGCGGTCGTATACGAAATGATCGCCGATTACGGCGTAGGCTGCAGTTATAGCGCGTGGCTCGTATGAGTGTGGCGAAAGCACGTTAGTCCACGCCGCAAGGAGACGATGACGACTTCTGGTCGGCCGAGACCCGTGCGCTGTTAACTGCACTCGCAGGAGGAGGAGGAGGAGGAAAAGAGGTGTGTCGTAATGTCCCGCGTCTGTGTTGCGAGAACTATACGCCGCGTGACCATTATATGCCAACCGTACGGCACCGAGGCGGCGGTCGCAAACAATGCAGTAACACTAGAAAGACGACGCGCGTCTTTCGCGAACAACAAACGCCGAGGAACGCGAACTCTGCTTTTTATACACGGCACGTACGCGACAACCGCGCTGTTCGGCCGGAAGACGCCATTTTGTTTGGCGAAGATTGCGCATGAGGCTTGTATATAATATTTCTACCACGATCGGCTCTCTGTGAAGCCCGTCGCGGTTTCAATAAACTTGAAATAAGCGTTGTACGTCCGGCAACTGCGTAGGACAATCCCCCGACAGACGTAACATTTCCGACTAATATTGAGGCGCTGCAAGATTGAATCATGGGACGCGAGAGAATGACCCGCCGCGGTGGCTCAGTGATTAAGGCGCTCGGCTACTGATCCAAGTTCCCGGGTTCGAACCCAACCGCGGCGGCTGCGTTTTTATGGAGGCAAAACGCTAAGGCGCCCGTGCGCTGTGCGATGTCAGTGCACGTCAGTGCGATGTCAGTGCAGGTGGTCGTGACTCCGATTTTCTCATCGTGGCTGTCTGCGACAGACAGTGAGTTGTGGGTGAATTGTACACCGACAGCGTTCGGGGGAAGACTACAGGGGTAGCATTAGGGAGTAAAAAGAGAGCAGAGCGGATTAGAGAATAAACGCTTAAACCCCCTCAACTTTCTGCTGGGCCTCTCTCTTTTTTTATAGATATTTCAATCTTTTTAGAGGACCCTTAAAAGGGAAAGGGAAGAAACGGCACTTAATGATATCAGCTAAAATCAGGAACAGGAAATGAGGGCGGGCAGGATATGTAATGCGAAGAGCAGATAACTGGCGGTCCCCTAAGGGGACCCCTAAAGAGACTGGACTTCAAGAGAAGGCTCCCTGCAGGGTGAGGTGTCCAGGTGAGATTAAAAAAACCTGCGGTCATTAGGTTGCTGCATTGGGCGAAGCACTGGGTTCATCAGAACTCGACGGGAGGGGCTTCTGATTATGGCGATTATGATGACGATGAATGTTTATTGGGGGGGGGGGGGGGGGGGCACGCATTCTGAGAGGGTAGTCTTCGATGTCCATATGACGCAGGCAAGTGCGCGTAAATGTATGCGGAAGGCAAGTGCAAAACAACCGACTGTTTGAGTGCAGCTGAATGTACCTGTTTTTTCGAGTCCCTTAGCAACGCGCCTGCACGCTGTATACCTGCTGTGCAACCCCGTCCTGACAAGACAGCACAAAGTTTGTTGCCCTTGCGTGGACTTGGGGTGCACCGCGCTACACATGCCTGAATGTTGATCTGATGGTGTCGAGTGAAATCACTCAATTCCCACCATAGAGCAGAAACCAGCCCACTCTTCCGTTAATCAGCCAAAAAGAGCAAAGAAAGCTGTCGTCGCAGCTGTGCTGACGCAGGAATTTCCGTCTCCAGTATTTTTTTTAATGCGAAAGCATTTCTTGCCTCAGGAGTGGCGAGGTCAGGATGTGTCACCACGGGCTGTGGACAGAGCCTGTCCTAATGAACTGTCCATCACCCACTAAGACGTCCAATTATGATTTGTAATGATTCATAATGATTGAAAGTTCAAATGACCAAATTACTAAATAAAAATTAAAATACGGAAATTAACTGCACTAATTAGTCCGATAAATTCACGAAGTTGGTCACTTACTAGTAGTTCCTCCAGGACTGAATGAAGAATAACAATGGAACTGACAGATCAATAATTAATACGAGTAATTAATTTATCAGCTGAATTATCGATACCTTAATTAAATTTAATGAATTCTATTTAATGGCTATATGATTGTCAATGTATGCATTAAAAATAAATAAATAATCAATGAGTCGAGCAGTTAATTACTAGGTAACCGAGGAGGCAACAAAACGCGATATTTTCGCATATCGGCAAGTAAGGAGAATTGAGTGCACCTCTAATTTTTGAACCGTTAACTTGCAGCGGCGTAGCGGATGTCTACGGAGAAGAATTTCGAGTAAGAACACCGCTAGGAACGCTGGCGGCCCCTGTTGCAACTTGCCTCCAGTCGAGTGCGGCCTTGGAACCAATAAACAAAAACGAGAGTTTCCACTCTAAAAACTGACGTCGAATGAGCAAGTTCCAGCACAACGTAGTTTTTTACGCTTTCGCTTCGTCTCTCTCTCTCTCTCTTCCCTTCCCATTTCCTTGACGGAAGTTTTCAGTGGAATTCCTGGCCGTCACTCAGCCCGTCACTTTGCCCTCCCCATCCTCCTCTCCCCTCACCGTTTCGTCACGATCGCTAATGAAACGCGGGCCACAGCGAAGGACGTCGTCGTCATCGGTCGGGTGCGGGCCGACGGAGATGGCATTTTGCCGTTGCGAAGCTATGCGCACACCCCCTCATCGCAAGCAGCTTCGGCGAATAAGTTCCGAGAGGTAAACACCTGGCTGCTCCTGGCGAGAGGATTCAACCGACCAACGCTCTCGACGAGCCCCCACCACCCCTCCCCCTTCCTTTCATGCACACACGGACGGGTGACGAGCGATCTTGGGCAACAATCTTACGCACTTCGCCCCTAAGGTCCTAGAATAATAATAATAATAATAATAATAATAATAATAATAATAATAATAATAATAATAATAATAATAATAATTGGTTCTGGGGAAAAGGAAATGGCGCAGTATCTGTCTCATATATCGTTGAACACCCAAACCACGCCGTAAGGGAAGGAATAAAGGAGGGAGTGAAAGAAGATAGGAAGGAAGAGGTGTCGTAGTGGAGGGCTCCGGAATAATTTCGACCACCTGGGGATCCTTAACGTGCACTGACATCGCACAGCACACGGGCGCCTTAGCGTCTCGCCTCCATCGAAACGCAGCCGCCGCGGTCGGGTTCGAACCCGGGAACTCCGGATCAGTAGCCGAGCGCCCTAACCACTGAGCCACCGCGGCGGGTGTCCTCGCATTCCATCCATTATTTTTGTCTACCCTCACTACGTTCATTTCACGCACGCATTGTTCTGATTCATGTGGTAATGATAATTATCCAACTTGTTTTTACGGCGTCAGCTTTACAGCCAGAACCCCCCTCTCCCTCCCCCCGCACTTCTGCTGAAATTTCGGAGTTACTGTTAAGAACGAGTTGGGCATTCATAAAGGACGAAGGGAAAGACGACGAAGTCGGAAAGAGCGCAAACTATCAACTGGTTTTATTCGGGTCAATGCTCCCTTATAGGCATTGCTATCTTCCGCGTGAAACACATCAAGGCCACACGACCCTCTTTCACTGCTCCATTGACAATTACTGGGGCACACAACAATTAACGGGGCACGTTACAATGTCAGGATATTTCTGGGAAATAAATTAACTGGATTATCACCGCTACAGTTAAGACAAACTCGCAATTGAATCACCCGAAACAATTCACCTTGCAACATACGTACTCCCTCCCACAACCCCCTTGCACACATAGCTGACGCTGAAAGACGCAACTTCAACGTTCATTTTCCTTGTTTTCATTTTTTTTTTACCGATACCAATCTCCGCGGTGAAAACATGTAAACAAAAAGTCGCGTGACCTCTTGGCCATTGAAAAACTTTTTTTTATGCTAATAGTCACTTCCAGTAAGCAGCCACGGTGCTGAAACGAGCCAAATAACTTATTAACTTCCAATCTTCAACGAATGAAAACAAATCCTCAAGCCCTTCCCGCGAGTCGAATGAAAACTGGTGGCACGTTCTCTTTGGGCGGCCAGCGAACATGACAATACTCACTGAGGGCGACCACGTGGTCCCACAGTGGCGGCGTCACCGAGTTTTCAGTTATTACTGCGGCTACAAACACAGCGGCAGCTCAGCCACCACAGCTAACTATACCACAGCCGCGAATAATTACGCACGCGAGGCAGCTAACGTACCCGCTCCCAACAAAGCGCCGGCCGACGATAGTACCGCCATCTGGTGAGCCAACGCTCAACTTGGCTGACAATGCGAGCAGAGACACGGATCTCGGGGGCCCCGCGTTCCCTCCATCCGCGCACCTTTCCGGGACATCTCCCCCCCCCCTCCCCCTTTTTTTTTTCTTGGGAGGTTTAAAGCTACCAGCTCGATCTAAAACGCAGCACTGCACTTCAGGCTGTGCTGTGCGATGTCAGTGCACGTTAAAGATCCCCAGATGGTCGGCGAAATTATCCCGGAGATCTCCACTACGGCACCTCTTTCTTCCTTTCTTCTTTCACGCCCTCCTTTATCCCTTCCCTTACAGCGCGGTTCAGGTGTCCAACGATATATGAGACAGATACTGCGCCATTTCCTTTCCCCAAAAACCAATTATTATTATTATTATTATTATTATTATTATTATTATTATTATTATTATTATTATTATTATTCACTTCAGGCAAAGTTACTGCTGAAAGACGGAAGATCCTACTTATTCCAACAAACCAAATAAACATCGTAGCAGAAAAGGCGCGGCAAAGCCGGGTCTTTCATATAGCACCGCCTCTTCACCAAAACGGATTCAACAGAAGTTGATAAGCCAGCGTCACCTTGGAAGTACAGTGGCAACTGCAGCATTTAACCTAGCGCCTAAGCACACAGCTTCCACCTAAGCAAAATGCTATTGTTAACAAAGAAAAACTAAAATGATCGCCTAATACAGAGCAAAGAATTGATAACTATAGCTGAATTTCTTATTGGCCAAAAAGCGAAAGCAGAAGTTCCTCGTTACGACAGAATACGATCGCACTAGCAGAAGTACGAAAAAAGATCGTACTAGCATAGTCCGGAGCAATCATTCACCAACTACAACCCCACAGATTAAAATGTCGATAATAAAATTACTCATTATTGACTCATGGAACGTCACAGCATACGAGCGACGACCGCATAATTAATCGTACGAGAGCGCGGCAATGCCAGCAAGCCTCGCCGGCATAGCTCGAGCATGGCCTCAAGGGTTCACTCCGGCGTTGCGGCGGCAATCTCGGAGCCCACGCTGCGAAAGACATAGTCGCTCCTCGCTGCGCACAGAGGGCGCCACTGAACTCCTCGTTTTCGCGCAGCGCGCTCACTCATCGAAAGGGGAAGTAAAAAACCGAAGTATTCGTTTGTCAATTATAGGCTTCGTGTAAGCGCTAACGAGGCGGCTGCAGTTGAGCTAATTTGCGCCGCCACCGTCATACCAATGCAATAGTATGCCTCCAGTGGAAGCAATCACGGCGACTCCTTCCGATTAATACCCTGTAGAAGACGCGGAGGATTTGCCAGGCCACGGCGTAAAGCCGCCGTGAAGGGTTGCACTCCAATGGCGCAATTCAATATCATAGACACAACTGCACATCGTAAGATGCAAACATCGACAGTGCCGAAAGAGAAGACTAGCCAAACTAGTCAAGCAAAGCAAATGAACAGCGCCTGAGAAGTACTCGGGTTAGTACCACATATACATGGTCAAAATCACAACGAGTGCTCCCTCAGGCTCCTCACATGGGCCCAGTCAAAGGGCTCCAGTCAAACTCAAACGCACACAGGCCCCGGCTCACTCGAACTCGTGAACCAAAACTCATTTAGGCTCACAACTCATTTGAACAAACTCCGACTCACGACTCATTCGAGGTCAGCCACTAGTTACGACTCACTTCGACCCACGAACCATCTGGACTCACTCAACTCTCGACTCATGACTTATCTGGACTCACTCATTTCGACTCATTTGGGCTCACTTGCACAGCTCAACTCATAACCCTATGGGCCCAGTTTACGGGCCCAGTGAAAGGGCCCCAGTCAAACACAAACGCACACAGGCCCGGGCTCACTCGAACTCATGAACTAAAACTCATTTAGGCTCCCAACTCATTTGAACACACTCCGACTCACGACTCATCCCAGGTCAGCCACTTGTTGTGACTCACGACTCACTTCGACCCACGACCCATCTGGACTCACTCACTCAACTATCTGGCCTCACTCGTTGCAACTCAAGACAAACACGGGCTCTCTCAAGCGCTCGAGCGGCACGCCCCCGAGCCGACGGAAACTTGCGACCAGGGATTCCAGCCCCATCGCGCAGCGACATGGTGCAGACTGCCCAACGCTTCCGACACATCCTCACGGGGCTCACTGATGGTTTCTAGAATAGGAAGACCAGATCAGTTAAGGGGATAGGGAAACAGCGAAGGGCCAGTACAATAACGACCCTCGGGTTACTGTTCTGCGCATGCGCACTGGCGCCCCGCTATTCGCTATTCCCCAACCCCCCAACCGATAGGGTCCCCTTATCCCAAAACTCCCTATTACCGCACCCGCGTAAATTAGAAAAGGGGAAGGAACGAAACGCCGTCTTCCTCACGCGGATTCCTTTTTCTATACCCCACACGCGTCGCCAAGCCGAGTCGCCCTCAAGCGTCCTTGGTCGCGGCATTAAATCTTCACCTAGTCCGTCAGTAAACGAGGAGGAAAAAAAACTGTGGAGACGCTTAAATCAGGGCTCTGAAAGGGACTTCCAATAAAGGTGCATTATAACTTGGATGTTAAAGGACGCCGCTTCACGAACTTCCTACGGCAAGAGTTTTTAAATGCGGTTTGCATAAATTGAGTTATCTCTAGCCAAAATTTGAATCACAGCGTCTTCGCACCTTTCCCTCTCCTCTCGTCACTTTTTGCACGCTGAAAGTACGGCACGCCTCCACCAGCCCCACCGCCAACGCGCACGGGAATTCCCCACGGGGCGGAGCTTCCTGACCCGCCGGAGCGACGCGGCTGACTGGCCACGGCCATGGTTGCTGTGTGACGTCTGAAAGAATCCAACCAATAGCCATCTCTTTACCGACATACGCAAGAGCGTGAAACGGAGGAGGACTGGAGTATGAAGACCCCAGAATCGCGCGCAATTGTATGTTCTCTGCTGCATGTATAGAAGTGTACTATTTGGTGCCCAGGTGCTCACGACAACACAACGCAATGATTTTACGGTTTATGGTATATGCGAGTTTAACGTCCCAAAGCGACTCATGCTATGAGGGACGCCGTAGTGGAGGGCTCCGGAAATTTCGACCACCTGGGGTTCTTTAACACGCACTGACACCGCACAGTACACGGGCCTCTATAATTTCGCCTCCATCCAAATTCCACAGCCGCGGCCGGGATCGAACCCACGTCTTCCGGGTCAGCAGCCGAGCGGTATAGCCACTCAGCCACCGCGGCGGCAGCAGACCATGATCTCAATGTGAGTTCAGACTCATTCACGACTCAGATCATGATCTGAATGTGAGCCTCAGTGAGCCCGAGTGAGTCGACTCATGACTCCGCCGACCTATGATTAGTGCACAGAATAGAATTAAGCCGCTGTCCCACGCCACTCATTAAAAATTTCTACAGCAAGGACGCCTCGCTTACACGAAAGCAGACAAACGCGAAAGAGCCAGCGACGCAGCTACACTGAGCGGATTAAATGTTGAACAGCCATTTAACTTTCAGCGGCGCTCGCTACGCGCACAATGCCGAAAGCGAAAGTTTAAATATTTAAGCTCGAGTGCTTTACTTACTCCCTGGGGGAAAAAACTGTCCTCCCACCCACTATCTCTACAAATGGACAGCCGAAAACTTCTCAGTAAGTGAACAGCGGCTTAAGTTCTCCGCAGGAATCAGAAAGTACTTAGCAGAAGAGGTGTGAGGAACGGGGCCACAATTCATTCGCTGTTGCTCACTCACTGCGTGCTTGCAAGAGGTATTCGGCGGTTTGATTGGAAATAGCTAGGTCTGATAGTTCAGGGGCGAGAACTGCCGATCTGACGATGGCATTTCCCTGAAAAGCAAATCGGGGCCTACCTATACCTATTCTGGCCGAGCAACGATCGTACATCCGGGCCACGAGAAAAATTACCAGGATAATTAAAATGAGCAGAAGTCAATCTAGCGCACTCTCAAAGGTTTCAACAGTATATAGCTTACCGACATGCCGATATGCCGCAAAAGAAAAAGAACATAAAAGTCGCACCCTGCCAGTATACTGAATCACCTACGAGGCCAAAACCCTGAGAATAACCAACACGCTTGAATTAGAGGGCCACCAGACATGGAAGAGAGAATGACAAGGGTAATGCTAAGGCACGCATACAATAGCTTCGTAGTCTATTGAATGATTTGACTGAAGTTAAAAGGATACGGGACACGCAGTGCAGAGAACAGATTATCAGAGATCTATTACAGGGTAACGCAGTGGACATCAATGGAAGATGATGTAGACACTTTATTAGAAGAAGCATGATGAACGTAGCCGGGACCACAGAGGTTTGGTCCAGTAATCAGATTAGGAAAATTTAGTTGGACATGGTAGCACGTCTGACAGTGCTGACGGAGCTAATGGTAATTAACATTAAGTGGGAGTCGTTGCCATGTAATCTACGAGATCCTGATTTTGATGATAATGATCACGAAGGTGATGCCGACGACTTCTTATCATGTGGGCAGCCACATATTTTGTTTATCATCCCGGACCCCATGGCCACTCGCAGTTGCTCGTACAATCGTCAAAAGTACAGTGACAACTCCATGCAATTATCATCGGTAAAAATTGATTCTTTTGGTATTTCTGTGTGCTATGACGTTAGGAAGGGAGCGAAAGCGGCACTTACCACCGAGAAAATTCGACTTAAAATAATTTTCCCGCCAATCGGTTCACACTCGTGACGTCCTCACCGAAAAAGGATGGTTTGCCACTGTTCGAAGTGAATGAAGGTGTAGCGTAGCCTCCGGGATCTGCGCATAAATGTCCGGAGTCTACGTAGGCGCTTCATTTGCGAAATCGGCCGGTGATGGCGACACGTGTTTTTCGCTTATTCGTCGTTTCCAGCTTATAAAAGCTCTTTTTTCGCTGAAAGGAGTATGTTTGCGATTATAACGCGGTGTCCAATCGATACACGCCAACTTCAATTTGTCCACGGTGTCCCTTTAATTCGAACTCGAATAATACAAACTTCCGGTTATACGAACTCGCTTAATACGATCTCCCGATTATTCAAACACGCTTAATACGAACTCCCGGTTATTCGAACACGCTTAATACGAACTTCCGGTTATTTGAACTCGCTTAATACGAACTCCAGATTATTCGAACTGACGCCTTGGTCCACTCAGCATCAAGGTGCAATCAAAAGGGCTCCCCTTAATTCGAAGCACACATAATTCGCAGAAACTTCGGTCCTCTTCGAATTGATATTATCCACAGTCGCCAACATAAAATGTTGAACGTAATAAGCTGCCAGGTTTTCTCTTGTTCGGTTTTAGTCCACTATACAAGTCGGACTCTGTGATTGTAGCTTCTCGAAGGCTGCTCCCTCTGGCTTAATTCAGGCAGCCTCCACCTCCAAGACGTTTTCAGGTTAAGGCACTGCATAACACAGGACTTCGAAGAGGAAGACCTGATTCTCGAAGACCTTTCAGGTACGCGTGTGACCAGGTTACCGGTTGTTTCGAGGCCGAACGCAGCTGCCCAAGGCAGACCACACGTATTCATTAAGGTCTCTGCACGTGTCTCCGAGGCTATACCGAACTGACTGCTGTAGCACGTCAACAGCCAAGCCAAGCCGGCCACGCAGCCACCGATTCCTAGATCAAGAACATGCGCATGTTTGCGTCTTCGACCGACCGAAATATCCGGGCCGCCGCATTCGGATCCCCTGGAACAACACGAGTGAGGCCCCACGCGGTTGCTCCCCCCCCCCCCCCCCTTGCTTCTCGCCGGGAGGTGCGTCACCCGCTTCTGTCTGGTTTACTACCGCCGATAGCGGCGCACGGTTGACTGTGCAGCACGCGCCAAGTTCGCGACCTCAATTTAGAAGCGAAGCCCGCCCGCAGCGCCGCGCTCGCAAAACAAGGGGCCCGCCACAGGCCACCCCCCGCAGCACGCGCTGTTAGGCTGGAGAGAGGCTCGATTGGAAGGCCCTCGGGGTAAACGTCTGGCCTATTACGACGACCGCCTAGCTTCTGTTCGCAAAGCAAAAAGAAAAAAAAAACCAAGAAGGCGCTTGAGAACGCGCCAGACTTTCCTCCGGTAAGCATGTCTCCCCTGGGCTATATGACAACAGGCGATAGTACGTGTATAGCAGTGAAGACACATTTCGGCAGTATCTACCGAGGAGGCTGCATGGTTTCGGATTTCAAAAAAAAAGAAAGCTAAGAGCGTTAGCTCTTACTCATCACGTTTCTCGATTTCTTAAGAGTCTGCTACCACCTCCCTTCGGCGTGAAATTTTCCAAGTCCGAGGAATTAAATATGGTGGCCCACATAGTAAATCGATATAGCGACCCAATAGGCGACTGATTGGTGACGTCATTAGTATATGGAATTGGTGACTGGTGACGTCAATGATAAACCCAACAGGTGACTGATTGCTGACGTCACTTATAAATTCAATCTCTCAAATTCGTATTTCCAATGGTGTACCTGACTTTATTCTCATTCATATCAATTCTAGTAAACCAAACAGCTGGCGTTCCCTACTTCAACGTCTCCAAGACGGTGGCGGCATCTGTTTTTTCTCGCGTCAAACTAAATTTGCTCGGATAAAATTTCTAGATTGCGAGAAATGAAGTTGATGTGTATTATGAGCTATCTCGCGTATCTTTATCTAAGGCCATCGATTCTGAATTTAAGTCAGAGTATCAAGAAAAAGTAACTTTTTGCGGAATTCGTAAACTATCCTAAAATGTACCCTGTTTAGCAATTTTATTTATTTTTAGCTTAAGCTGCAGCAATAGGTGAAAGTAAGTTAAAACTATTGTGGCTTAAATGTTAAGGACGTTTATGTAAAAAAAATTCTTAAAACTCCACATTTCTTGCTTTTTTACTGAACCAAGAAAACGAGGAAAATTTTTGCGTGGCCTCATTAACAAAACCAGGTTCAGAAACACCGCAAGTGAAACATTCTAAAATAAGATTTATTTCTGTACCCTGTTTCACATTAGATTTAAAGATTTTTAACTTCGACCAACTTTTACTTCTTCGCGGAAACTTCGAAAAGCGCTCACGTGAGCAAAAAAAAAAAAATTCGAGAAAAACACTTTATTGAAAGTCTATTCAAGTAATGGGCAATTAGCGCATTTCTTCTTTTTTTTCAAGAGAATCGGCGGTAGTCGCTTTTGAGGTCTGGGACGTTTCGCGTGACTCGCCTGCTCTCCTCTGAGGCCGGCGTGCCGTTGGACAACATGTCGCACAAGACTGGCAGCTGATTGCCAGATATGAATAGCGGCATTCACGAAATTTTGATGAAAGCGTTCCAGAAGATGGACACCCAGAACTCTGCAAGGTGCAACTCTATACTCCATTTCACAACTAGTCTCAGCCCTTCTAAGGCTGCGGCGACCTGATCCAATCAGAACGGCGCGCGCTGCATAAATGTGTTCCTCCGATTCCCTCACTCTGCGACTGGTGGCTCCATCTCTTGGGAGGAAAGAACACCGGTGTCCAGCTATTGCACGCAAGAGACTGGGCCAAATCAGCGGACGCCATGTTTACGAATAGCGGCTTAACTTTGGCCCTGATTGGACGGCAGAGCTGTACCTATCACGGTGCTGCAACCTACTTGCGAGATGGAGCACAGGGATAGGGTGCGATTAAGGTGGAATGAGATGAGCGAGTTGACACAACACTGATAGGAAGTGTGAGTAGGGAGAAGTAGGCCAGCCTCAGAAAGATAGGAGGAGATTACAACATTCTGTGTCACATCCGAAGAGTGGCCCCAATCTCTCCTGGTGAGCCATGGGTGCCCACGAGGGTGACATCATCGGAGCAGAAGGTATGGCAAACGTGACGAATCCCTACTGAAACGTTCCATG